>NW_021319055.1:262387-272161 GCF_001605985.2 Dendrobium catenatum
GCTTGGCAATACTGTCAACAACTCCAAGTCCTGAAATAAAATTCCGCAGCCATAATCCTTGAATTGTGGCCTCAAAACATGCCACAAATTCAGCTTCCATTGTGGATGCAGCAATGACGGACTGTTTCGCACTCTTCCAAGATATTGCTCCTCCACTTAAGAGAAACACATATCCAAATATGGATTTTCTAGAATCCAAACATCCAGCAAAATTTGAATCTGAATATCCAATCACCTCAAGGTGATCAGATCTTCTAAAAGTGAGCATGTATTCCTTTGTTCCTTGTAGATATCGTAAAACTTTCTTTGCAGCTTTCCAATGATCAAGCCCTGGATTACTTTGATATCTACCCAATATTTCAACAGTAAAATTTATATCTGATCTAGTACAAGTCTGAGTATACATTAAACTTCCAACAATAGATGCATAAGGAATTTGTTCCATTTCTTTATGTTCCAATTCATTCTTTGGGCATTGCATAAGGCTCAATTTATCTCCTTTCTGAATTGGAACAATGCTTGCTGAACAATTTTCCATCTTAAATCTCTCAAGAACTTTATTAATATATGTTTTCTGAGACAATCCTAATATTTCTTGTGATCTATCACGAAATATTTCAATTCTTATCACATAGGATGCCTCACCCATATCTTTCATTTCAAAGTTATTTGAGAGAAATTTCTTAGTTTCATATAATAAACTAAGATCATTAGTAGCAAGCAAAATATCATCAACATACAAAATCAAAATTATAAACTTGCTCCCACTGACCTTTAGATATATACACTGGTCAACATTAATTTCTTTAAATCCAAAAGAAGTGATGGTATTATTAAACATGAGATACCATTGTCGGGAAGCTTGTTTAAGTTCGTATATTGATTTCTTAAGTTTATACACCATGTGTTTCTTTCCTTCAACTGAAATCCCTTCAGGCTGATCCATATAAACTTCTTCATCTAAATCTCCATTAAGAAAGGCTGTTTTTACATCCATTTGATGTAACTCTAAGTCATAATGAGCTACTATCGCCATAATAATTCTTAATGAGTCCTTAGAAACTGGAGCGAAGGTCTCTTTGTAGTCAACACCATCATTCTGAGTAAAACCTTTGGCAATAAGTCTAGTCTTATATCGTTCAATATTATCTTTTGAGTCGCGTTTAGTCTTAAAGACCCACTTACACCCAACTCTTTTAGAAGTAAAGGTTATGTTTTATACCTAGATGAAGTAGAAAGTAAAGGTTATATTGCTGATTTCATGTAGGCATCTTAATTTTCCCTCAGCTTTTGTCATAGAGCCATATAGTCTTTTTAGTGAACATACTAGGTGAATCTTACAATATGATTTCCTCATTAGATCTCCTCCTTGTATGAATTTCATTTTTTGAGATGTATTATGATGCCACGTATATCTTCTATTGGACATAGGATGTCTCACCCATATCTTTCATTTCAAAGTTATTTGAGAGAAATTTCTTAGTTTCATATAATAAACCAAGATCATTCGTAGCAAGCAAAATATCATCAACATACAAAATCAAAATTATAAACTTGCTCCCACTGACCTTTAGATATATACATCGGTCAACAGTAATTTCTTTAAATTCAAAAGAAGTGATGGTATTATTAAACTTGAGATACCATTATCAAGAAGCTTGTTTAAGTCCGTATATTGATTTCTTAAGTTTACAAACCATGTGTTCCTTTCCTTCAACTAAAAACCCTTCAGGCTGATCCATATAAACTTCTTCCTCTAAATCCCCATTAAGAAAGACTATTTTCACATCCATTTGATGTAACTCTAAGTCATAATGAGCTACTAGCGCCATAATAATTCTTAATGAGTCCTTCTTAAAAACTGGAGCGAAGGTTTCTTTATAGTCAACACCATCTTTCTGAGTAAAATCTTTGGCAACAAGTCTAGCCTTATATCGTTCAACATTGTCTTTTGAGTCGCGTTTGGTCTTAAAGACCCACTTACACCGAACTCTTTTGGAACCTTGTTTAACAAATACATAACAATTTTTAAAGCATGCATCCACAAAGATAAGGGTAAAGAAGAATAATTTAACATACATCTAACCATATCCATTAAAGTACGATTACGTCTTTCTGCAACACCATTTTATTGTGATGTGCCAGGCATTATGGATTGAGCACAAATGTCACGCCTTTCAAGAAATTTAGTAAATGGACCAGGACATTGTCTAGATTCATCAAACCTTTCATAAAATTTACCACTTATATCAGACCTTATGATTTTCACTTTTCTATCTAATTGCCTCTCAACCTCATTAATAAACACCTCAAGAACGTCTACTGATTGAGATTTTTCATGTAATGAATATATATAACCATAACGTGAAAAATCATCAATAAAGGTAATAAAATATTTTTGACCACTAAATGAAGGCACATCAAAATGTCCACATATATCAGTATATATGATTTCAAGAAGCTGTGTGCTTCTTGTGGCTGCCTTCTTAATTGTGTGTTTAGTAAATTTTTCTTTAATACAATCCACACAAATATCAAGATCAGTGAAATCCAAACCAGGAAGGATTTTATTCCTCACTAATCTTTATATTCTTTTTTTGGATATATGACCCAAACGTTTATGCCACAAGTAAGCAGAATTTTCATTCATTAAATCACATTTTGTTCCAACATTATGATGGAAGGTTAATAAAGTCTCAGCAAATAAATTATCAAGTTTTAATTTATATAAACCATCGTAAAGCATACCAGAACCAATAAAATGATTACACTTAAATAAACTGAAACATCCACTTCCAAACTTAAAAAAAATTAGCTGCATCAAGTTTCGATAAAGAAACTAAATTTCTAGAAACAGAAGGTACATAAAGAGTTTGAAAAAGATCTAAATGATGTACAGTATCTAAAATCAAATAATATGTTCTAATGGCTTCAACTTGAGCTTTGACTTTATTTCCCATGAAGACAAACTTTTCATTTGGCTTTATGGTTTGGGTCGTAAGAAATTCCTGTATTATATTTGAAACATGAGTGGTGCAACCAGAATCAATCTACCAAGTATTATAAAGAACCTCAGCCAAATTTGATTCGAAACATATAAAAGCACTAGGCTTATCTTTCTTTTCAAACCAAGCCTTACATTTCAGGCAATCTTTCTGATAGTGTCCACGCTTATGACAGAAATGACTTCTATCATTCTTTGGTTCATTCTTTTGGATTTGGACAGATGACACATTAAGCTTTAGGTGTCCTTTATTGCCCTTTGGATTTTTCTTTCCTGATTTTCTTTTAAAATCTAGTTGATCTATGAGATTAATTGAGTGAATTCCTTATTTATTAAGCCTTGATTCCTCCTGAATAAGCATACTCTGTAATTCAGTCACATTCTATTTATCTTTAATAGTATTATAATTAATTTGGAATGGACCATATTCAGGAGACAATGAGTTTATAATAAACTGTACAAGAAAGCTTTCACTCACTTTCATCCCCAATAGAAGATATAGGTGGCATCATAATACATCTCAAAGAATGAAATTCATACAAGGAGGAGATCTAATGAGGAAATCATACTGTAAGATCCACCTAGTATATTCACTAAAAAGACTATATGGTAGACATGTAATATTAATGTTTTAGGTATTAGATATGTAAATAGCATGAAATAAAGTGGTATATGTATGTAAATTTCTTTTTTTATATAAGTACTGTTGACATGTTTGATACTCAATGGGCTAAATTCATCCCACCAATTTGCTTATCTTAACTAAAATCATTTTTATAATTAAAGTTTTTTTCCTTGATATATCACTTTGCTTTTATGTCCTAGGAATCTAGTACAATATTTTTTTTAACCTCAATTCAGTTATTTATCATCTCTTTCCTCTAACTGTTCTCTCGGGCCTATGGATCACTTGTGGTCATATCGAGGTTAATGAGAGATCAAGTCTTGTTGATAATTCTTTTCCTTCTGATGCTACCTTAGGGCATCCTAAGGAGAAGAACATCAGGATCATTCTATGATTACCTTCGACGTGCATAAAGTGGTCAAAGGGCCCAATATGCAGGTTGCAGGATGTTTAGGCTCGCCATGTTTGTGGTTTAGCAACTTTTGGCTCTGTTCAAAAGTGTGGAAGAAAATAGTATCTGTCCAACATGGTGGAAGTTCATCAATGATCTCTCAGTTCTTTGATCGGAATTACTAGAGTTTGTAAGTAAACCTATATTAGTTCAAACAAGAGAAAAATTGTTGTTCCCAGAGAGAAAACAGCCCAAATAGTGGAAAATTTGAGAGAAACTTAAAGAAAAAATTGTAGGAAATCGAAGCAAACACTTGTATTCCACTAGTAGATGAAAAGCACTTGCAAGATACAATTTTCCTTCAATTCGAGAGGAAGGAAATACTCTCCACAATCTCCAGCAACGCCAAGAGGACAAGAATAAGCCCTAGATCTCAAATAAGATTCAAATTCAAGATGCCCCCCTTTTCACACCCTTCTCCCTAATTAAAACAAAAGGAATAATTAAAAATCCCTAAACAACCCCTTAATTCAAAATTTCTCTCATAAAGTTTAATACAATTAATGTTTTGGGCACACAAGGGCTGCCGCCCCCTGTTCTCCACCCAGCTTGGGCTTGCGGGAGTAAACGAAGATCGGTCCAGGCTGGACCGGTCCAGCCGGGCCCTCCTGGGCCGGCGGCATAACATTCTTGTTCCTGGAAGCTGAATCGTTCTGCTTGAGTTTTTTTTTTTTTATGATGAGTGAATTTTGGTTGATCTTTGTATGTGGTGGCTATATCAGTTGTCTTCAGATGGTATGGTTCAAGTATCTTTTGAGTACAATGATAGGTACTATTAAAAATTAAGATTAAATATTTTCTTTATTATTTTTTAAGATCAATAACATTAAATTTTTTTTGTTTAACATAATTGTTGTGTGGTCAGATGAGGTGGGCTTATTATTGCGGTTGCTTATGGATAACACTATTTTTTTTTAATAAATTATTTCGTAACTACAAAGTATTGGTTTGATCTTTTGATTTTCATTTTAAAAAAACGTTATTACTTATTACATGAGTTTTCTTTGCTCATTCTTTTAGCTGCAATGTTAAAGATGGAAGTTGGCTCAGCCTGAGGATTAGGGCAATTGCACTGGTATAGGGGCCAGGATTTGTTTCCTATTTTGATGTTAAATTTTAGTTAATTACTTTAATAGATCGCAACACTGTATTGCATTTTGATGTGGTAAATTTTAGTATTGCATAAAGATAGAACATGTTGCCTTAGTCTATTATCTTATTTAGTTGTGAAGTAGTTATTTTCACTGCCACATCATTGAATTTTATTAGAATGATATAAAACATTGTTTATATCATTTTTTATAATATTTTACTCAACCTAGCGATCAATCTTTAGTTTTTGAAGAATATGAAACTTGGTTGAGGATTTTATTTTGCTATTTATATCAATTTAAAATGTTGGATGATGATCTAACGTTATAAATATTTTTGCCAACTTTGACTTTTTCATTTAAATATATTTATAATCTTTCAATTTCTACCTTAGGAACTTGGCGTGAAATATGTACCATAAAACACAATTTCAAGTATCTTGAATAAATGGGCTATAATTAATTTGAATACCATTATTTGTCATAGTACTATATTTTTTCAGTTTTCATAGCTTTGGTATTTGATGTGAACTTTAGATGTGCTTACGAAATGCATTTTTCAGATCTAACCCGAATTTTTTTATATTAGATTGAGTTTTGAATGGTTCAGATGAAGTAGGATGCTGAAACAAATTTCTTGTAAGTTATAATCCATAAACAATATGGAATTATGACTACCGCTATGACACATTAATTGCAAATGTTTAAATTGTTTGTTTCTGCCAGAATTTTTTTGGTTAAAAAAAAATTGTTTTCCAATGTTTCCCTCATATAAAAGTTCTTCTAAATGAAAATTTCTTGGGTCCTTTCAAGCCATCGAACGATGCACTCTCATGGAGGGAGAGAATATTTGAAGTTGATCACCCTTATAGAAGATATCAAAGTTGATGTGTTATGGATCTTTGCATCTACAGGTAGTTGGTTCTCTAGATGTAATGACACACTTTAATCTAGTTGCTTTTGTTTCTTTTTATTTCCCCAAATTTAACTAATCTAGAGGAGAATTTCAGGTTGATTGGCCTAACTTGTTTTCTATTATTCCTGGGATTTGATCTTTTCACTGATCTTTAGTGCAATAGCCAAGAATATTGTTATCTTGAACTATTTACTACAAATCTTATTTCTAAGCAACATCTACAATATACTTGCAATAAAATTTTGTAAATTGTGTTTTGTTGTGTTTCCATTTATTTTAAATTGTTCGTGTAAATTGAATTGTTATATCTATTATAGGAGAAATTATTGCGTGCGGTCACCGGGCCTTTTAGAGGCGAATCAGGATGCACCATGTCACCCGATACACAGTAAAATGGTGATGTGGTGCGCCCTAATTCGCCTTTGGATGGCATCTGGTGATTGCACGTAATAATTTCTCCTATTGCAGAGATAAAGAGATCTCAACTTGGGTGATATAAAAATATTTCTATCAGTCTACTTCTTTTGATCGTTCTTGCTAAGCAACCACATTTATATAATTGACCGTGAGTATTTATATAAGCAGCTATATTTATTGGGTCTCATGATCTATTTTTCTTAGTAGCGAAGGAATTATTTTTCTTAAAAACGCGTGGCTTCGTATGAAGGGGTTAGTATAGAATTTAGAGTTTGGTTGCAGCTTGTTGAACTAAAATAAACGTTATTTTAAATTGCATGCGTGGCTTTCAAATTATGTTTAAATGTCATGATGTTATGTGATTTTAATTTGTCAATAATAATGTAAGAGTAGTGATGGATTCTGTAGTTAAAATGGGGAAATATTAAAATGTTTATATGTAATATTTATCCGAACTTGTGATTACTTTTTTTTAATGCTCATGTTTTACATGCCCTAGGTTTGATTTTTTGTAGACCTCTCCAAACTGATCAAATCACTGCCTCCTGATCATGCCTGTTTGTGGCGAGGATTTTGGTTGAACTTGACATAACTAAGAAACATCCGAAAGAGGTTTGGATTGGTTCTGAAAATGTTGGGTATTTACAAAAAGTTGAATTTGAAAATGTTCCTGATTTTTGCTTACACCATAAAATCCATGGCCATGCGGTTAATGACTGTTTTGTGATGCATCCCCAAATTAGAAATATCATTAAGTCCTCAAAAAATTTGGTTGATTCTGAACATGTCCAGGCCGAACAAGTTATGATTGATGTCTCTAATTTAGCCAAGGATAAAGGTCCTATTAAACATGTTTCCCAATGTTTCCCTCATATAAAAGTTCTTCTAAATGAAAATTTCTTGGGTCCTTTCAGGCCATCGAACGATGCACTCTCATGGAGGGAGAGAATATTTGAAGTTGATCACCCTTATAGAAGATATCAAGGTTGATGTGTTATAGATCTTTGTATCTACAGGTAGTTGGTTCTCCAGATGTAATGACACACTTTACTCTAGTTGCTTTTGTTTCTTTCTATTTCCCCAAATTTAACTAATCTAGAGGAGAATTTCAGGTTGATTGGCCTAACTTGTTTTCTATTATTCCTGGGATTTGATATTTTCACTGATCTTTAGTGCAATAGCAAAAAATATTGTTATCTTGAACTATTTACTACAAATCTTATTTCTAAGCAACATCTACGATATACTTGCAATGAAATTTTGTAAATTGTGTTTTGTTGTGTTTCCAGTTATTTTAAATTGTTCGTGTAAATTGAATTGTTATATCTATTATAGGAGAAATTATTGCGTGTGGTCACCGGGCCTTTCGGAGGCGAATCAGGATGCACCATGTCACCCGATACATAGTAAAATGGTGATGTGGTGCGCCCTAATTCGCCTTTGGATGGCATCCGGTGATTGCACGTAATAATTTCTCCTATTGCAGAGATAAAGAGATCTCAACTTGGGTGGTATAAAAATATTTCTATCTGTCTACTTCTTTTGATCGTTCTTGCTAAGTAATCACATTTATATAATTGACTGTGAGTATTTATATAAGCAGCTATATTTATTGGGTCTCATGATCTATTTTTCTTAGTAGCGAAGGAATTATTTTTCTTAAAAACACGTGGCTTCATATGAAGGGGTTAGTATAGACTATAGAGTTTGGTTGCAGCTTGTTGAACTAAAATAAATGTTATTTTAAATTGCATGCGTGGCTTTCAAATCATGTTTAAATGTCATGATGTTATGTGATTTTAATTTGTCAATAATAATGTAAGAGTAGTGATGGATTCTGTTGTAAAATTTTAGTTAAAATAGGAAAATATTAAAATGTTTATATGTAATATTTATCCGAACTTGTGATTACTTTTTTGTAATGCTCATGTTTTACATGCCTTAGGTTTGATTTTTTGTAGACCTCTCCAAACTGATCAAACCACTGCCTCCTGATCATGCCTGTCTGTGGCGAGGATTTTGGTTGAACTTGACATAACTAAGAAACATCCGAAAGAGGTTTGGATTGGTTCTGAAAATGTTGGGTATTTACAAAAAGTTGAATTTGAAAATGTTCCTGATTTTTGCTTACACTGTAAAATCCATGGCCATGCGGTTAATGACTGTTTTGTGATGCATCCCCAAATTAGAAATATCATTAAGTCCTCAAAAAATTTGGTTGATTCTGAACATGTCCAGGCCGAACAAGTTATGATTGATGTCTCTAATTTAGCCAAGGATAAAGGTCCTATTAAACATGTTTCCCAATGTTTCCCTCATATAAAAGTTCTTCTAAATGAAAATTTCTTGGGTCCTTTCAGGCCATCGAACGATGCACTCTCATGGAGGGAGAGAATATTTTAAGTTGATCACCCTTATAGAAGATATCAAGGTTGATGTGTTATGGATCTTTGCATCTACAGGTAGTTGGTTCTCCAGATGTAATGACACACTTTAATCTAGTTGCTTTTGTTTCTTTCTATTTCCTCAAATTTAACTAATCTAAAGGAGAATTTCAGGTTGATTGGCCTAACTTATTTTCTATTATTCCTGGGATTTGATCTTTTCATTGATCTTTAGTGCAATAGCAAAAAATATTGTTATCTTGAACTATTTACTACAAATCTTATTTCTAAGCAACATCTACGATATACTTGCAATGAAATTTTGTAAATTGTGTTTTGTTGTATTTCCAGTTATTTTAAATTGTTCGTGTAAATTGAATTGTTATATCTATTACAGGAGAAATTATTGTGTGCGGTCACCGGGCCTTTCAGAGGCGAATCAGGATGCACCATATCACCCGATACACAGTAAAATGGTGATGTGGTGCCTCTTAATTCGCCGCTGGACAGTGTGCGGTGACCGCACGTAATAATTTCTCCTATTGCAGAGATAAAGAGATCTCAACTTGGGTGGTATAAAAATTATTTATGTTTAATTCCTATTGGTCAAGAAAATATAATTATTTATGTTTAAATCCTATTGGTCAAGAAAATATAATTATTTATGTTTAAATCCTATTGGTCAAGAAAATATAATTATTTATGTTTAAATCCTATTGGTCAAGAAAATATAATTTGATCATTCGTTTATGGACCGTTTGATCAAATAACTCCTATGAGCGGTTATTGTAAAATAACTCCTATGAGTTATTATAAAATAACTCCTATGAGTTATTGTAAAATAACTCATATGAGCGGTTATTGTAAAATAACTCCTATGAGTTAT
>NW_021319055.1:272406-300061 GCF_001605985.2 Dendrobium catenatum
GTTAGGATTTAATGAAGACACAAAAATCAATTCGATCGTCTCCATAAGACATGTCAAATCATCGAGAAGAATTTTCAGAAGCATACCTGAATCCATTGAAATGCAAAATTAAGGTTTTCGGTCTTCCACGTTTGAAGCGACGTTCTCCAAGAGAGCGAGAGACCCCTTCTTTTCACTCAAGATGAGAAATGAGAGAAATGAGAACTACACCGCTTAAACTGGGGACCACGACCTTTTTATACTTTAAGTGTAAATATTTTATTTCAGTCCATCATTAAAATAAAATAAATACCTGGTCTCTACACAAATTAATTCCATACAAAATTTAAATGAGATGCCACATAAGCCAAATAATAATTTAATACTTAAATAGATCAAGAATTTAATTGGCTTAATTTTTTATAGCAACTAATGTATAAAACTGTATTTATATGTATAATAATATGGGCCAACTTATAAAAATTTCCCAACAATCAAGCAAGTGGAACTTCATAATTATGACAATAACAAACTCACAATAGAGTTGATAAACTCATCAATGACCATATATAAAGAATGCAATAGCTCCCCTACAACCTACATCAGATAACTCGCAGATACAAACGACGACCACCACAAGTACTAAATGATGTATAGTCAAATGTTGCAAATTATCAATCAACATGCATTGGGAGATTATTGATGAATGCAATCCATTCAACAGTCAGTGTTAGTATGCAAAGTGAATGTTCTCGATCATCCCTACAAATGTACAATGTCATGCCACAAATGATACAAAATGTTCATGAGCAAGGCATGAAGGACATTTAGCAGATGAACTAGCTACCTTACAACACTCCTACCATCAACATTATAAAATAGAAAACCATTTTCAATCTTGCAAGCATTGAAATAGGGGGGATGTATAGTTTGAGCCCGAACAAATATACAAGAATTAATTCTTACAAGCATTAGAAGACATGCAAGTATATGTAGTAGTTCACCAATCAACAATATATGAAGATCTGTAATGCGTACAATCTCTCTACTGACATAGATGTATGTAAAACATGCCCCCTGTGTAGATACATAAAGACATCAGTAAATGCAGTATTATGTAGTCAATTTCAGCCTGTAAATGAATACATCTACTTACCTAGATGCAGCAGTAGCGGATGTATTGAAAAGACCAAAAATCACAATAAAATGCATGAAGAATACGACAAGTTCAAGCACATACGATCCAAAGCAGGAGATTCGTTAGTGCACTATAATCCAACTGCAAAGAGCAACGAGTAATGCACGATAGTCTACTTGTACGAAGCAGCGAACAACTCTATTCAGAAGCTGCTACACCACCAGATCTGCAACTTTCGTACAAGCAGACAGAAGGCATCTACAATCTATAATGTCACGCCATCAGATCTGCAACCTTCGTATAAGCAGACAAAAGGTGTCTATAATCTACAATGTCACGTCACCGGATCTGCAATATCCATGTAAGCCGACAGAAGGTGTCTATAAATATTTTTAAAGTACTCCCGCACGTGCACTGTAGTTTCTATACACATAGGTACACTAAAAGGGGTAAAAGTAATCATAAAATTCACATGGGCCTCGACGAGAGTGTTATTGATACACACGTAACGTTTAGGAATGCTGCGTGGATTATTAAATTTGAACCTGATCCTCCTAAGTAGGTAAAAAGAAGTAGACAGGGTAGAATTGTAAAATGCCCCCAAACACCCTCATGGGTCCCAGTAAGCGTGTTGTGGAAACACATGTGACGCCTAGGGATGCTATGCGGGTCAATAAGTGAATTCAAGTTCGAATCCAATCTTCTATATGGATCAATAGGAGTCGACAGGGTTCAAACCATCAAATGAATATATGGTTGTGGCGGCCAGTATATATATTTAATACATTCATATTAGGCCTTCAAGGCCTATGATCAAGAGAATTCACTAATAAATGCATAAAGCTTTTGAAACTCGATCCTCTTAAGCAAGTAAATAGGAGTGGACAGGGTTTAAGCCATCAGATAAATATGCGGTCATGAAATTGACCAAAATGTTTATTCTATACATGCATATTAGGCCTTCAAGGCTTATAACAATATGAATTCACTAAAAAAGGCATGAAGCCTATGAAACCTGATCATCTGTCGATAACTTGATAGAGTCGACAAGGTCCATTCCAAATACTCAAAATGCCACTCCAAAAATCCCAAAATCTAAAAAATATTTAAAATTGAAATAAATCCATCAACACTTAAAGCAAAATTCATCCACCCTCCGCAACAGTTTACCGATGTGGACAAATTAAATTTTACTTTAGCTCATATAGAGTTTAATGCCTACTCAAAAATATCACTAGGATATATTCTAAAACAATCTTTTGCCAGTAAGGACATCGTACGTGTCTTCTAACCGACGGTTTTGTCTCCAAATGACACCGCAGGATTAACGGTTTTGACCCGGGCCCTCTTAACCAAGTGTTTTGCCGCCAAATGGCACCACGAAATACCGGTTATGACTAGAGCCAATACGTTCCTTAATGGCATCAAATCCTTGAGATATGAATCAATATGATATGATCAATAGGGCACAAAGCCCTATGTTAGCTAAGGTGAATTCAAATCTGTCCTCTTAGATAAACATTCACCCCAGGTCTACAAGATCCCCTTGGATGAAGCAACCCATAACTGCCGACAAGGATCCTTCTATTAGGTTTGGTCGACTACCTCCTCTGACTAAGTAGACCAGGGACCATGATTGCCCGGGACGATGGAACCACGGGATCTTGATCGGGTCCATCATCCATTCCCCCACCATCTACTTTAAGTGCAAGATGGGGGAATTTCCAATTTTAAATAATAAATCTCCAAATCTTCCAATCCTCCAAATTCCCAAATTCTCCAACTATATCTCAAACCCATGCTGCTACTATATGCCAGATAACACGTATTCTCTATATATTGATTGACGACTTGCCTTAATCGAAAGTTCTCTCTCGTTATCGAGAGGGGTAATTAACTATTGGTGCTTGCGCCTATAAGAAACCAGAACTCAGATCATAAAGTCCTCGCAAAATGAGGGTGAAATCTCTAGGCAGTGTCTTATCTACAAACCCATCTGCCTTCCAAAATTTATCACGAAACTTAGTCCGTTAAAACTCCCTCGGCGAAAAGAAAAAGCAATCAATGCGGGTAGAGGCCGGGGCCTAATTTTTTGAGCCCACAGAGAGCCAAACTCTATGTCAGGAGCTGGGCCATCATCGAAGGGATCAAGCCAGGGGTTCTTCTTGGCATGTGTTGAGAGGCTCGGTCTGTTGGATTTGGAAAGATGAGTTAGCTACGACGTGAAGAGGTTGAGGGGTGGAGAAGAGGTAATTAGAGGAGAGGAAGGGAGGCCGGAAGTTAGAGGATTGGGGATAATTAGTTTTATTAAGGTCATCGAAGAGAAAGGTTTGAGAAAGGAGATTTAGATTAGTGAGTGAGTTTTGTTTTCCTTCTTCGTTTTACCTTTTGGATTGGATGATGTTTGGGAAAAGTGGACGTTAGGATTTTTAATGTGTGGAGGAGATGGGATAACGGCTCGTTGATGTTGAAATGACCATGTGAACCCTCTCTTGTCTTTGTAGGTTGTTTTACTTGTTAAATATAAAATAGGGATGATAAAGGAATAAAAAATCAATGGAGTTGCGAATATAGTTATATAAGATGTGTCTCAGAATAATAATATTTGGTTTAACATAAAAAAATACATAAATAATGAACAAAAATTTATATTTACCTACCTCAAAGAAAATTCAATAATTTTCAAAATCATCAAAATCAAATTTTGATGAGTAAATTCAGAGTATATTTATCTTTATAATATATTATTAATCAATTAAAATTTACATTATAATATTGTGACCCATTTTTTATTTTATTTATTTATTTTGACAAGAAAGGACTTCTCTTAATACATTATTATAGGAGTACCCTACTCACTCAAAATTGTAATACTAATTTATCACATAATCAATTAAAAAACGGGCAAATACATATTACAGAAACCATATAATTCTTTTAATCTTTTTCTTTGTGAACCTTTATAAGGAAAAGTGTTTTTTTTTCTTCTGTGAAGAACATTTCATAAATATTTTAAACTTTAAGGATCACATATAAGCTTAAATATTCAGACATCTTTTGATGTAATGATTGAAATTTCATTAAGAAACTCTACAGTTAAGTGTGCTCATCCCACAAAAATTCTGGGAAAGATGACCTCAGTGAAAGTTATATCAACATGACAAAACTGTGGGCCCTTCGGCCAAAACGGATAATATCTCGATAGTTAATAATTTGGGTTGTTACAAATGGTATCAGAGCAATACACCAACCGGAAGATGAGAACTAAGTGCTATACAAGATAAATTGCTATGCCATGGAAGCCATCTTTTAAACCTTGTATGAGATAAAATGATACATGACGGGAGCCACCCCTTGAACTTGTAGGGACCACATCTAGAATCCTATCTGCATTGTGGACGATTCATGACTCGGATGGGCAATCATTATTATTAGCAATCAAAAGGCTGTATGCTAAACCTCTAAAAATTTATGCAACAAAATAATATGACAAACCAACCATCAATTCATGTCAAAATGAACACTTAGAGTTAATGTGAATAAATAAGCATATATTACATTTTACCATGAATTAACGCATACAAATAAATATCAAGGAGTACAGCCTTAACACAGAGGTGTATGTTTATCTCTTACTCAATAAAGAGTCGCTTAATGTCATAGAGCACAAGTAGCCCAACTTTTCAATCATGTATTGATCTTCTCAGTCTAAGTGGTGTTCCTAAAAATAAATCCTTGATTCAAATGAATTTAAATCAACCATACATTCAAGATATTACACCTTAAATAATTAAATAACTAGAATAACCAATAAAACATACTTTTGAAGTAAATGATTCTATAATCTCTCTTCCAATTGACAACAAATTGTTTAATAAATTTTATATAAAATATTATTGATGAAATCCCTAATATCATTTTTAAGAATCATTCTCATCAAAACCTTAAATCTATTAGCTATATAAATTTTATACTATATAATCTCTTACAATATCAAATAATTTTTGGAGACTAATAATACTAATGTGCGAAACATACTTAGAGTTGAATGCTAAATAAAGATGACTAAAATGTAAATATAAAATTAATAATATGTTAAATAAAAAATATTTTATTCTAAAGTGAAAGGAGAATTCAAATCTTAATTATATAGCTTTTTATTATAAATTTTTTTACAAAAATTATTTTAAAATATAGCTTTTTAGTATAATTATTTTTAAGTAATTAAAAAATAAAAATTAAATAAAAATATTAAAAATAAAATTATAAAAATGATGTCCCGACCAAAACAGCCGATATTAAATATATATAAATTTTTGAAAATCTGTTTTATATATATTCTTGATATATCAAAGAAAATTCGATTAATAAAATTTATAAAATACCCCTTTCATATTTTACTAAGGTCCCTCACGCGCATCCCAATTTCCAATAGCAGGCAGGGATCTTTTCGTAATTTAAACACCCCTTCCAAATAAAATTTGAATCCCTAATCCCCACCTCTTATATTTTGGCTCTCTCTCTCGCCAGTCGCCTCCTCACTTTAACCTGATTTCCTCCCGATCTCCACCAACTACAGCACCACTGATCCATCAAGAGAGAGAAAAAACATGGCTAGAACCATTGACACTAGCCTTCCTCTCTCTCTCTCTCTCTCTCTCTCTCATATTTTAATTTAATTAATCCGTTATTTATGCAAGAGATAATTTGTTGTGTTGATTGCTTTAAAAGCTGGTAGTTTTCCCTCTCTGTATGTGACATTTGGACCCACTTCCTTTTTTTTAAGTAAAAAAAAATTATTGATTAGAATTTATTAAAAATGATAAAAATTGTTATAGAATTATATAATGATAAATTTAAAAATTATTAGAGTAAATTTATATTACATTAATCTTAAAATAAATCTACTAATTTTTAAATTACTAGATTTATTTGTTTTTTTGGCATACTAGGAGATTTGAGCGCGACCCGATCTCTATTAAATTTATTTTAGTAATATAAAATTGTTAGTGTGTATCCCCTACATAATTTTTTTTTCATTATTTAAATTTTTTTTTGGGTTATAAGACAATATCAAAATTTGAGGCAGAGAATTGCGATGGAAATATTAGATTTCTTTTCTTACATTTTTTTTTACTGTTTTCTAAATTAATTTTATACTATCAAAATTATTAAATCAAAAAAATTTTGAACTAAGAAATTGCTTTAGAAAATAATAAAATGACTTTTTATGCTTCTTTAAGTAACTTTTTAATATTTTTTTTAATTTTGTATTAATAACCTGATTTAAGAAGCAATGAGAAAGTCGTCCCAAACAAAGCCTTAATATGTAGTGTTCTTTTATTGAAATCCTGTCACAATCACTTTATGCGATGAATAAATACTTTTTTTTTTATTACTGATATTCTCCCATATAGACTGAAAGTAAGATCTAAATCTTTTTTAAAGTGCATCATTATTTTTTTAAAAGCATTAAGGAGGTGATCTTGCTCTAATGAGCAGGCAATTTGGCTTAAAGAAAAGTAATTTTGATTCAAGTAGTTGTAATAAAATTATAAAAAAATAAGTAATAATTAGAAATTATTTGATATGAGGTAATATAATGTAAATTTTTATTTTTTAATTATTATGTACTTAAGATCTTAAATTTTAATATATTTAAAATATTTTTATTTTTAAGATAAGAACCCTCACAAGCTAATAAATAAATTAATATTGGCTTAAGCTCACCCATTAATTTGTTAAGCTAAAATACAATAATATTAATAAGCTTTTATGACGTTGTATGGGATTGGCTATTTATCAAGCTAATATAATGATTTAATTATCTCTTAACATTAATATTATGAAAATGATCATAATAAAAAAATATAAAATTTAGGTTCAAATAATAATCATAATAAAAATAAAAAATATAAACGGGATAATTCAACTCAATTAATATAAAATATATATTGGTGCCAATTGCCAGCTAAGGGCAGGCAGAGCCAGCAGAAACTTGCTGGAAAAAATTATAATAATTTAATAACTATAAAAATTTTATATTATAATTTAATTTCTTATGCGATAAGCAAAAGCCAAAAATAACCATCGTCGCCTGAGAGATTCGAACTCTCGCGGGGAAACCCCATGTACTTAGCAGGCACACGCCTTAACCACTCGGCCAAAGCGACGCAATATGGAGATAGTATGTCATATTTTATAATTATTAGTTTCCATTAATATTTAAATCTAAAACTTAAAAGTTAAATAATTAGTAGCACTTTTTCTTCATTAAAATTTTAATATTCAATTATATCTAATTGTAATCCTATTTATTTAAAATTTTAATATATAAATAATTATGCTCTATTAAAAATTTGTTAGAGCTCAAATTGAATAAAAAATAAATGGATACTTACACACAACATTGATTTTTTCATTATTGGAGGATTTATGAACTTAACACTCAGATTATTTATTTTTAATTATCTAATTCGTACATTTATGTTGGCAAAAAATTTTCAAAAAAATAGAAAGTTGCTAAAAATGAAACAAAAATATGATTTTAATGCAAATTTTGATATCATAATAAGGATATAAAAAATTAGAAACAAGATGATATTGAAATATAATATAAAAATTAAGGGAGGTTCACATATTTACCATACAATTCTTATATATTTATAAACCTGACCCCCAAATATTTTTATTTAATTATATATTATTTTAATACAACAATAACATCAAAGTCTTTATTCCGCCAAGTGAATATTTTTTATCTATTATATCTCGATAAGAGTCAAATTTTCATTTAAATCTAATTAAAAAAAAAGTAATTTCTATTCTTTTACATTTTAGCCAAATCTTTTTAGAATTATCTTTAAATTTTTCAACATAGGCTGAATCTAATACATCAACTCTGCTAATCAGTTCATTATAACTACTCCAACCTATTTTTTATCTATACTTATTTCTTATTTTATCTCTAAGTATAAAATTATTTATCTACATGAGCATCCTCATCTATGCAATACTTAACTTAGTATATATTATTTTACTATTTAAATCAAATAAAAAATTTGCATAAAAATAAATATTATTTTAAGTAAACTAATATTAATAATAAATTGGTGTACTATAAAATCTTAAGTGTTATATAAATAAAATTTAAAAAGTTCAATATTAAATATAAATGCATAAATATTTAATAAAATGTATGTAAATTTCTCTTGTAATTTGTAAATAAATCAAGTGGTTTAAGATGGTAGGTTTTTTATTTAATTGATTTGGCTAATCCAAAGCCCTACTTCGAGCTGCCTTTGTCCCCTCCGATCCGTAATGCGGAGTAGATCAGTCGCGGCGCGAGGATTGAAGACTCTCTGATGGCGGAAGAAGCCCACGCCCCTTCAGCGGCTCCGGGACTCGCTGGCCAAGAAGAGATCGAGAGATTACCTGTAAGTCGTTTTACAGTTCCTCTCTCCGATCTCGATTTTATTTCTGATTTACTTCCTCTCGACCTAGTTTCTTCCGTTAACTGAGCTCTAGTTTTACGGAATTTATGGCTTTTGGTTCATCGATAGTCCTCCCGTTTCTCCATTAGCAATCTCAGCCAGCGGGTTCACTTGTCTTCTCTTCTTCTTAAATTGTGCAAGTTGTTTATCTATTCTTCTGCTTATGAAATCATTTGATCGCGCAACGAACTTTTTGTTATATATATTTCTTTGCTTGATTGTAAAAATACATTCGAGTTGATCTTTTCTATCATTTGTTCGTTTAACTTGAAGGAGTTCTACTTTTATATTCTGAGTAAAGTCATTAAGCCATTTTACCGGCGGATTTATGTCCCATTATAATCTACTGGTTTTTGGTGCATTTCTTAGTGAGAAGGTATGGTTTAAAATTCCATAAATAAATAAAAGGGAACATTTCCTTTGGTTTTTTTTCTTAGAAAATGATTGGATGTTTGGGTTTTCCTATCTGTAAGTGTTTTTTTTATATGATATGTTGTTGTCCCATTCCTATGTTAGATTTGTGTTGACATTTCATGTGTATTGATAATGAAAATGCATTCATGCATTTAAAAGTATGAATTCTCGGCGCAATTACGATATTAAGAGCCATTAACTAATTAAAAAAATGATTATTTGTTTTAGGAGGTCGAGGTTAGATATGGTTGACCCTTATCCAAATCACATTAAAATTTATTAGGCTTAGATTAGCACCTACATATGAGATTATGTTCAAGCCAAGTTTGGTTTGAGATCAGTCACATATTCTGGATTTCAGGTCAACCCAATCCAACTGCATGTAGGAAGATAGTGAGTTTAACTAGATGAGTGAGGTGAGGTAGGGGGGATGCTAGGACTTGCTTGGTAGAATTATGAAAATTTCCCTTGTTGTGCTGGAACAAGGTGATGTAGAGAAGGTAAGAAGCAAGTAAGGATGTTCTTGGAGAGGAAAATTGAGATAGTGAGCTTGATATTCTTCCCTCTGATGCTTTTATTCTCTTCCCATGATTATTTTTTTGACTTATTCCTTGCCATTGCTTCCCTTCCTTGGCTCTCTTCCTTTCCACTGTACTTAAATGTGGTCTTTTATGCTTTCATAATATTTCTTCAAGTTTTTTCTGGACTGTGTTCCACTGATTCTGCATCTTTCCTTCCTTTTCTTGCTACTTGTGATGTCTTATTCCTTTGCTCATCATATGTTTTTTGGAGCCTTTTCTACTTTCAACAGAAGGTTACTCACAATTACTTCTTTAATGTATTTTTTGTGATATATTTTGCCATGCTTTATAGTATTATCTACATTCCGCTGGACCAAAATTTTCTCGTCTTATAATGTTATGCTTCTGAACTATTAATACTTGCCTAGATTTTGTCTTTAAACCTATCTTTGGTGCTGATAAAAACAATTTCCGATTCTTTGTATTTGTATCCATAGTGTGTACTCCTTCATTTTCTTCTTAGTTTTATGCCATTGACCTTGTACTATCCCAAGAAGTTTCATATGTTTGTTTGTTTGCCTCATCTTCTTTTGTTCTTCAAGCTTTGCATTTTTGTCAAATTTGTTAGAACTGGGAAAGTTAGCACTGATTTCTCCTAGTTCTTGAGCTTGTACTAATGATAATGGCTTCAATGATTTAAGTGATATTCTAGAATCATAAACTCATAACTCATAGTATATTGACAAACTATTTTTAAACTGTTATCCGCCCAAAACTCAAATGTAATGGAAGGATTGGCTAGGAAGAGATAAAACATGAAGGCTCGGATAGAGAGAAAGAAGTGATCGGAGGGGTTGTGGCTGCATTACTTGTATAGGTTTCTGCTGCTATCTTTAGTTATCTTCGATGCTTCAACCATCAAGCCAAATCTACTACTAGGTGGAGCTTTCATTCTTTAATACGTGCAAAAATCTGGATGGAAAGCCTTGAGTCTTGCCTCAGCTGTTTTACGATGATATTTAGGCATTCAACATTCTGTTTGGAAGTTTCAATTAGAAATTCTTCTCAGCTGCACCTATCTTTCTTAAGAGTAACTTGAGCTTATGCCATCTTCATAATACCTTGGATCTTGTTCTTGTCCATTCTCAGATTGAAAGTCAAGATTTTTCCTGGTTTCTTGATTATTTTTATTTTTAAAATTTAGTTGAATAAATTTTGTTTTTGATTTCACCTACCTAGGAGGATTCCTAATGCCTATGAGGTACCGAATGTGTGTATGATGGTGGTGCTGGCTAGTATATCCTCTTCATTTTTTGCAGAAAGCTTGATTCCTTTTTGTTTGCACTGGTGATTGAAAGTTTCATAAATGTTTTGTCAAAAGTGATGTTAATTGGCTTTTCATTAAGCTTGGTTAGACACCTTTATATGCGGATGTTGTTGCTGGTTAATTGGAAGCTATTTTAGATTTCCTAATAAATTTAAATGAGAAAGAGAAAAGCTATTCCGGCAAACTTTTAAGTGCATATGGCAGTTCCTCTGTTTTTAACCACCAGTAGCTCTCTTCCATGTTGTGCGCATTAGCACTTTGCATGTTGTACCTTAAAGCATGTTTAACCATGCACAGGTTATTATTGCATAATACCCAGTATTTTGCAAGGTCTTCTATCACACTCCATAATGATGGTTTGCATAATTGGACAAGAACCACCCTTATTGATACCTCATCATTATCTATTGTTTTTTTTAGGGGTAGTAATAATTCTTCTTTTTAGACTTTTGTTGTTTGTTTGCTTGTTGAGATACTATTAATACTAAATATATAAAACCATGCAAGGACTAGTTACAGACTTCATGCATCCGTTATGCTTTAGATTGTTAAAACTGCATGCAATGCTTCTTTTGATGGTATTTTGGTAGTTTTGAAATATCCACTATTCTGTGATTTTTTTCCAGACTCAAAATAGTTTACAAAGTACTAGTGAGGATGCTTCTCAGCAGCAACCCCCTTTGGTACACCCGTCAACTGTACCTCTGGTGATGCCTCCACAAAATCCAGACCAAAGTGATTATGGCCCTGGCCTCTATGCTATCCCTACTTATTCACAATTTATGGGGATGATGCCTGGGTTTCCTCCTAGCACACTTATTCCTCTTACCTTTAAGATTCCCACGTAAGTCTCTCTGTTATTTAAATATTAATCCATATTCCTTTAATTTTATAGTCTGTTCTAGCGATGGATGCTTTGCTGTACAAATTAAGAAAATGCACTTGCATTGTTTACTTCCTGCCACATGACATGGACATAAATTTTGAATTTTTATTGTCTTAGGTGTTTGAGTTATTTTATATAGTCTAGATTTCATTAATTTAATGGATTATTCTGGTCAATATCATAAAATTTATTTGGAATTAATTAATGATTTGTTAGCAGTTTGTTAGAAGTTTATTTAACTTGTTAGTAGTTTGTTAGTTTGTTTGCACTTTGTTAGTGGTTTGCTATTCTGTTCATTTATAAACATTGGAATTTTGAGTCATGTTAGATAGTTTATGGTATGAAGAAAAGTTTCATTATGGATTTGGACTCTTGTTCTCATCTATTTTGATATTTTAATCTTCGATCACATGTGAGACTCGAAAGTTTTCAAAGGAGGTCATCTCTTCATACAATCATTATGCTTGTCTATCTTGTTACTTTACATAATCTTTTATATTTTCACACTTATTATTTCCTTCTTTTATCTATTTCTCTGTATCAAATCATTGTTCATGGAAAATCATTGTTCTTCATGTATAACAAATTCTTTAACCCAAGTTCTCTCTCAGTAGGGCCCTCTTCTTTCTCGCTCTATAACACTCCACTAAGTCTATTTATTCGCCAGATAATTTTCCCTACTCAAATTCAAATTTGAATTAAAATGCCAACAAACCACCATCTTATCATCTAAACCTCCTTGATTTCCTCCAACATACTGGGAATCCTTCAAAATTTAAATTCATCATACTCATGTTGTTGCCAACCTTATCCAACCCAAAAAAAAAAAAACAGTAGAAATGAAGAAAATCATAGGAAAAAAGGAGGAAAAAAGAAGAAGATTTTTTTACTAGATTATACAAATCAATTGTGAATTTTTGTGAATATCAGCAAGCTACTCCAACTTCTACAAAGGTCATCCATCTTCAAAAGCGTTAACAAAGTCAAGATCCTATTGTTAACATTTAAGATCTTAGTTGGAAGTGTGGATTGAAACTGTGTTATTGGCTAATCTAGTGCCATGCTTGGGTTTAGCTGTAGGAATATCCACTAAATTATTTGAATCTCATTGCACACCTTTACTGGCGTTTGTTGAGACTAAAGTGCTAAATACGACATCAACCACATAATATAGCTAAGATTTATTTGACTTTGATATGCACTTGATGCTCACACGGACACATGCGTGAGCACGGGCATATATATATATTTGTTTTTTAATTTCTCGTTGATTTATCTGAATTTATTCAATCATTAAATTATTATTTGGATTATAATTCTCACATTTACTAATTTCCATCAAAAGAAAATGAGTTTTTTTTTGTGTATTTCGTGGTTTATGATTTTTGAGACCCAAGTTTACTTGTGAATCCATAACTAGTTTCATTATGAAACCATCACGCCAAACCGGTATGCATCAAATTGTAAGACATGGATGACTAGTGGAATTATCTTCAATGATATATCTTTTTATCCCATTAGCAAACATGTCCTTCGTGTATTTGTCATCCAAGGATACACTAAAGATGGTGAATATGCATTTGCATTCAAAGCTTAGGTTTTTTTGAGATATTTATATCAAGGAATATTTAAAAGTAGAGGCAAGTTAGACATTATTTAAGATTAGCTTCCCTCTTTAGCTATGCAAAATGATCTGAGTGGTTTTATGCATTTTTGCATTCCCACTGATTATAACCCCATTACCATTGTATGAAAATAACTTAGATAATTTATTGGGGTTGGCGGCCACATGATTATCTGCGCCAAAATCAAAGTTTCATGTTATTTCTGTGGGATGAGAACGTCATTTCTCTCATCCCAGTGCCTCTCACATAAACTTTTTTACATTTTCCGAGGCCTCGTTCTCATCTTTTCCAAAGGGCCAACAATTCTACTTGGCTTGATTCTCATGTGTTGTAACATCGATGGTTCTTCTGGTACGTCCACAAATATTTCATCTAGAATGCCTTTCTCTTTCACGGTAGCTATGGTTGAGATAGTTGTTGGTGACTAAAACTTCATAAGAAGCAGTGTTTGTGTTGTCTTGCAAGGGTCTTTTGAAACAAGATTATCAAGTTGAATGTGGTTCTTTAATGTTCTTTTTGCAGTTGCATATTAGACTTACATGAGTGTTGATTTGATGTGCTCAATTCTGTTTCCCTTCCTAGAAATATAATATCACATTCTGATTATGGTAAAATAGTGTGTTTTCTTTTTCCAATGATCAGTTTATCTTCATCTACCATAGAGTCCATAGATATATTTGTCAAGTGATTTAAGACCTTGCATGGGAGTCACAATAAAGATTACCTGGTTCCAGTAGGCATTATTTTTACAGCTTACGTATCGTATTGCTTTACCATGCAAAATACCAGGAGAACAAACTCTTCTGGCACTGGTGGTGAGGAGCTGGGACATGAGGCAAGACAGCAGCAAGGGCCACAAAGACCAGTAGTTGTGAGGAGATTCCACTTCGCATTTCAGCTGGATTTGGCTCTCATCATTAAGCTAGCAGCTGTTGTCTTTCTGTTCAGTCAAGAAGGATCGAGGCAGCGGTTAATTCTACTGGTTCTATTTGCATCTTTCATCTATCTGTGAGATATTTACTAATCATTCTGAAATTAATTTAAACGCTTTGAGTGAATGAGATTGATTCAGGTTTCCAAATGCTACAGGTATCAGACTGGAGCCCTTACCCCTTTGATCCGATGGATTCGAAGAGGTGCAGCGCCTCAACTCCGTCCCGCCGCCCATCCTGAGCAACCACCTATGAGGCATTTTGATGGCATTCAACCTGCGCCTGGTAATAATCTTTTGATTATTACCCTAAAGCTTTCTAGTTGGAGTAAAAAGTAGAATTAATATAACCAGTACCACACTTTCATTTGATTATGCTTGAGATTGTTGTTAGAAATAAGTGAGAAGGGAAGTACCTTGTTCCTTCTCATGAAATTCTAAACATGAGAACAATTTAGAACAATGTGAGTTTACAAAGAACATATAAACGTAAATTTGACTGAAATCAATAGAAGAAAATGCATAAATTTGGCTGGAAATATTAATGAAATGCATCTGAGATAAAAGGGAAGAATTTAGAACTTTGTATATTTTTCATGGCAGCTAGCCTTGTTTACTGTCTTCATGGTGAAAAATTATTTTGTGCGGATCCCAGACGGCATCCGGAGACCTTTCAGAACGCATCATGTGATTTTTTTGTTTGGTACCGGTGCTCGTTACTGCTGTGTACCGGGTGATGTGGCGCGTTCTGATTGGTTTCCGGATAGTCCAATGTTCACACAATAATTTCTCCAAGGTGGAGAAAATAATTGTAAAAACGGTGTCTGTTTGGATTTGGATGAAAAACTATGCAGCTTCTCTGGAAACGTTACTTTTAAAAACCGCTAATAAACCCTTAAAAATATCAAACAAGAACTATATCCACACTTTATTTCCTTGTAAAAACTAATTTATTGGGACCAATTATTTGCAGAAGGAAATGTTGAAGCTGATAACCAGAATGATCATCCACCTGCTGTTGTGAACGAGAATCAACCGGAAGCCAGGCAGCGCAATCAAAACCAATTTTGGTATATTCTTAAGGAGATCCAGATGTTTTTCATTGGGTTCATCACTTCTCTTCTTCCAGGCTTTCATCATCACAATGAATAAATCTTGCCTCATCCATACAAGCATTTACTCAAAAAAAGGCACTTTCAAAGTCAAACAATGGCCAGGTGAAAAAAATGTTGATAGGGAAGAAATTTTTTTTCTTGATCATCAATGTCCTGCTTGTATGTTTTGACATCACATACGGTGAACTTCTATGGTAGCATTTGATGTACTTTGGACTGTTACAGTTATTGCTCTTTAAAATTTTAAGTTCTGCGTTTTAGAATCTCTTGGTTCCTAAACCAATTCAGCCAAGAATATATAAAACCTGTTATTCAGATTGGCAAAAAATGGAGATTCATTTTATTCTGGCCTTTGTCTGAGCATTTGATAATTTCATTTAATTTTAAAATATTGAACAAAAAATGATGGATAGGATTTTTCTTGGAAGTTTTATATTAGAATCTAAAAGTCGTGCCTTTTCCCATTTCTGCAATGAAGTTTTCTTCTTAGAAGAATTTAAAAAAAAAAACATATTATCGCTTTTCAAAATAGGACAGAAGCCCAATTGTCACAAAAGATATTAAATAGGTTAATGAATTAAGAATTAATCAATAAGCTTCATATTAATTTACTGGTAAATTAATAATTGTGATGAAAATACCAATTTTGAACAAACTTAGCTACTCAGCCATCAAATGATTGATTAAAATGCTATAAAGAGGTAAATTAGACTTCTTAATTAGTTAATTAATCAATTATTCTAATAAATTTAAAGTTAAATTGTATAATGAATTAGAAATAAATTAATAATTAAAACACTCAGTTGTCTTAATTGATCAAATTTAACAATTATGAGATTATATTTACTAATATGTTAATTATTCATAAAGCCAATCAATACTACAAATACTTTTCTATTAATTACAAATTGGTAATCTGTTGGGTAACAGAAAGAAATTTTGTTCAGATATGCATTCGGTCAGTGATCTTTCTTCTTCCATACCTTACCTGTACTGAAATTATTCTGCCTATTGATTGTAGTATTTTCAAACTTGAGAGGTACAACTTGCTTGATATATGATTTCCCAGGAAAATTTCTTCTCTCTCTGGGAAGAGGTTGGAGCTCTGGCAACCAATATGAAACGTATTCACCTTCAGGATCGTAAGTTTTTGCCTGGAAGAAAATCCATTTGTTATTGGGAACAACTTGTTTCTTGTTGAAGGTTCATGTGAATTATCAAAGACGATACTATGTAATATGTGAAGTTTTTAACGACACAAGGTGTGAAGCAATTGTGGAATCATGTAGGGGTTGGGGGGGTTGGCTCTCATCCCTTAAGCTTTGAGAAAAACTTTATTATGACAATGTATACAACAACAACAACAACAACAACAACAAGCCTTTATCCCACTACATGGGGTCGGCTAAATGAATCCTTTTTCTCTATTGTGTACTGTTAAAAGTCAAATTCTCGTATAAATCTAATTAGTAAATATCATTTCTAATATTCTCTAACCAACTCTACCTTTCTTAAAATAAGTCAAATCTAATACCTCTATTTTCCTAACCGGATCATTGGAAGGCCGTTGTTTTATATGACCAAACCATAAGGCGAGTCTCTCTAATCTTATCTTAAGCTTGAGCTACTCCATCCTTCAAGAATATATTCATTTTGTATCCTATCTCTAAAAGTAAAGCCCCTCATCCACCTGAGCATCCTCATCTCTGCAACTATTATGACAATGTATAATATAAAAATTTTCATTCAAAAATTTCCTACAATTATATATATTATAGAACCTTTATCGTTTGTTTCAGGGTCATGTGGATTACAAAAGATGATTACCATGTAAGATGTGATGCTAGCAACGACATTATACTTGTTTATACATGAGTATCTAAAGCAATGTTGGAACTAGGGATGGGCCGAAGATGACTCTTGCCCACTTAAATTTGAGAAGTTCTATGTAACTATGTAGGAGGATATGAAAATTTTACTAGAAATTAGAAGCTTTTGCCCCTTCACTTGAAATCCTAATGCCACCATTGATGTATTCATTATTGGTTTGAGGATACATGAATTGCAGTGTATATTTTTGCTAGAACTATTTAGAAGAGAGAGAACATACTTGCTTTGGGATGCTAAAATAACGGTCTTCTCTAGGATCATTGCCAACACCTGTTGAAACAAAAAAATACAACACTAAATTGGACTTATTCGAAAAAGATGGAGAATAATTCATGACATATGATATACAGTAGAAAGAGCCTATTTATGAGTAAAGAGAAGCGAGTGGTGGGAAGAAATCAACCTGCTCCATAGGTCCAGTTCCCATAGTTACAAATGGCAGGAACCAATAATTGAATACTCCCATCCTTTAAGGAAAATATGAATAAAGAATATTCCTTCAAGAAGAAAAGTGTAGTTGAATAATTCTGATAAGCACTTACATGGGTTTTGAATTGACAGAATCCAAAAGCCCGAAAGAGGCAAATCAAACTGACAACCCCAATTATTGCCCATATCGCAAGGTAATTAGCCACCCTATCAAAAATTATTACATATTCAAAGATTGTTACATACTCAAAGATTGGTTTGAAAGAAAGTACATAAAAGGATTTCACACTATCAAATGATGTTTTGATTCACCTAAATAAAGAATATACAAGTGATTATATCTTTTTTTTTTTCTAAACACAAATCAAAGAAGAAACAAAAGAGAAATTAGTGCAAAATGAATAATAGGAGACTGATTTTAAAGAAAATCTCGAAAATGTTAACCTAAGGATAAGAAGCAAAACTCAGCTCAAATTTCAACCCAAATTCCAGGAAATCAGCAGAAATCCCGTATACGTACCGATTCGGCGCCGGTTCATTCATTTCTCCGTAATACCTGCGCGAAACCGGCCTCGATCGCAGCTCTTTTGGCGTCGTTAAATACCAAGCGAAACAGAGCATTCGGCTCTCTGCTTCTCCTCCCGAAATCCACGAATCCTTGCATTCGACCTCCTCTGCCTCTAAGCCGACCGGAAGCTCCCGATCGAAAACCCAAAGCCAGACTTTCCACGATCTCCTTCTTCCCGCATCTCTTCCTCCCAAGCTCCTCCCTCTCCAAACCGTTGGTCTTCACCCATGGCCTTCCCGAGCTCCATCCGACCTCGATAGAGCCGGCGCCCGAGCTTCTACCTTCCGATCCTTGCTCGATCGCATCGTAACTGCAAGCAGAGAGAGAGATAGAGAGAGAGGGAGAGAGCTCCTTTCTCATACCTCCTCTCCAAGCCGAGACCTCCGATCGCTGCTTCCGATTCCATCCTAGCCGACCGACCCCGCTCCTGCAATCCAATCCCCAAACCGAGAGCTCTCCCACACCTCTCCAGCCAAATCCCTTAGCCAATTTTACTAAATATAACTAATTATTTTAATTAATTATAATTAATTATAAGTAAATATAATTAACTAAGGATAATTATAATTAATTATAATTGCCTCACTTTTACCTCGATCCACATGTCAACCCCGTGCAGGTATAACCATTCTAAATCCTAAAACTCTGAGAACCCGATTTCAACGCATGCGTCGAGACAAAATGACCACCTATACACTCTTTTCTTAGCGTGGTGAAAGGAAGTGCGTCACGATGCTTGCGACGAAGCGGGTAATCACCTAAAGTCCCTTCTTCAGAGTTCGTGGCACACCGGAAAATCGTCTATACACACTTTTCTTAATGTGGTGGGATGAGAACCCTCTGCGATGCATATGATGAAGTTGGGATACCTATAAGTACCCGCTTATGGGAAAATAACTTTTTTTTTTCTTTGCAACCGGTACCGAAGGCCCATACACGCTTTTCTTAGCGTAGTGGGGGATAAAAAAAAAATACACGGCCACGGTGTGCTCGTCCGAGAACACCTATCATACACGCTTTTTTTAGCATGGTGAGAAAGGCCTAGTTTCCTGTATTTTGCCTCTAAACCGGGGAGACGCCAGAAGGCTGCCGAAATTTCGGGTGAACGCCAAACTACACTTGGACATGATTGAACATATTTGAACAATAGAGGACATTGGCATCAAACTTGAACCCGAATATGCAATGAATTCAAATAAATTAAATCCAAACTTAAACCAAATGAACTCAAAGTTTAATCAAATGATGAAAACTTATAAGATTGGACTTATAAGCTTGAACTTGTGTTTTGAACTCGATCTTGAACTCAAATGAACTAAATACTGTTGACATAAACTCGGACATGGACTTTACAAGATCATAGGGGACTTTGATTTGGGACTTGAACTTGAACAATTTGAGTAAGGACTTGAGCTTGCTAGTTGAACATTTGGACACAAAATGATTAACAAAATACTTGAATCCAAATGAAATAAGTTCAGACTTGAACTTGATTGGAATACTAAGTGAATATAACAGAAATCTTTTGGGCTCTAACCCAAATGAACAAGGGACTTATATTGAAACTTCGCCGGACTTGAGCAATCTATGAATGACATGAACTTGATTGAATCAAGTACGAATCATATGAATTTACAATTTGGACAACAGGGGACTCAGCTTCAAGCAAATGAAAGCTTCAAATGTGTATCATAATCCATACATAAACCTATAATGAGTGAAAACTAAAATGCAAACAAGGACTTGTGACATGAGGCGTAAGTCATACATGAATGATGAGCAATCAATAATATACCCAACAAGCCATTTGGATGCATGCAATTAGAAGCTTGTGATGGATATGATGACATGTTATTCATCATATATGCTCACAAGTAAAACAAGAGAGTTGTGAAGAAAATAATCTCCTTGGTACCAAGCAATCATTAATTGACAAACACATGTGACAATCTCTTGTGAATATTAAGAGACATGCGACAAATACAAGCACTATAAACCATGTAGTAGGAGGCAATAACTGATACATCTTCCTTGCGAGCAATGTCAAAATACAAGCAAAAGTATTCAACCCTTGCAAGCAATGGTGATCAACATATGATGGATGTAGATATATGTTGGCAATGACGGAAGACTCTTTTCTATGCCTACAGTCGTCCACCTACAAGTGAAAAAGAGCATCATATGTGGAGAGGTTGACAATGAAATGCGACTCGCCTATGGTATATGAATACCTTATTCTATTGCAAATGAAAGAGTCTAATGATGTTGTGAGAGACATATCCCAAATTAAACATGCTCAGTGCAATATATGTGAATGTTAGGATACTCCTACGATCAACAAACAGTCTGGTGCTAAGCAAATACCTCAAGCAATAGAGGAGCTCCAATATATGCAAAGATCTATCCATAAGCGGTGCAGTGATATGATCATGAGTAAAGTTTGGAGATCTAAACATCTCTATAAAGCATGAAGAGTGTGCAATGCTTGCAATGCAACATCCATAAAGACAGATGGCCCAGAAGATCTGCAATACATACAAGTCCAGGAATACAGATGTGAGCACCATATACCTTCTGTAGGTAGATGTAGAAAGACTTCAGTCAGTATCCTGTAGTCAATTTTAGCCTGCAAATGAAGACATCTACCTACCTACAAGCAACACTAGAAGAATTGCAACAAATACAACAATCTTCTTGCAAACATAGATCAAATTGAAAGGATAACCACATGATTACAATCAATCAATAGCATAGAGCTCTCAAGAAATTTTGGGAGATCTTCAAGCTAGTCAGAATGCAAATGAGTGTGAAGGGGACTTAATAGATGAAATAATTGTTTTATAACACTCAAGCAATCTACATCAACATACAAACAAGCACATTAATCTACATGCCAGCAAAGATAAAAGATCTGCAATACATATAAGCTTTCTACAAAGATAGATGTATGTGCCATATGCCAGTTATGGGTAGATGTAGAAAGACTTCAGTAAATGAAGTATTCTGAAGTCAATTCCAATCTGTGAAGGAATACATCTATCTGCCTACTTATAACAGTGGCTGATGTACTACATGAACCAAATACCACAACAAATTACATGAAGAATACAATAAATACAAGCTCCCACAAGCTTCTGCTAGCGCCCCACTACGAATATTACATACAATCTACGAATAAACGCCACTGGATCCACAACATTCATGCAAACGGACAAAAGACGTTTACAAATATTTTAAAATACCCCCACATGTGCACCGTAGTTTGTATACACATAGGTACACAAGGGATAAATGCAATCACAAAACAAGCAAGGGCCCCGACGAGCGTGTTATTGGTACACACGTGACGCCTAGGGATGCTGTGCGGGTCAATAAGTGAATTCAAGTTTGAACTCGATTCTTATATGCTGATCAATAGGAGTCGACAGGGTTCGAACCTTCAAACAAACACACGGTTGTGGCGACTGATGTATTTATTTTAATACATTTATATTAGACCTTCAATGCCTATAATCAAGAGAATTCACTAATAAAGGCACAAAGCCTATGAAAACTGATTCCCTATCGCCTATCGGTAGGTTGATAGGATTGACAAGGTTTAGTCAATGAATGACTTCGCCACCCCGATGATGGCCGTGTTGAACGAAGATCTCAACAGGAGGGGTTCACAACATCTTCAAGTGCCTCCTAAATTTCCAAATTCTCATCAAAACTCCACAAAGATTTCCCAAAATTACAGAAAATCCAAAAATCAAAATATTTAAAATTAAAATAAATCCATCAAATCACTTAAAGTAAAAATTCATCCACCTTTCACAACAGTTTGTCAAGGTGGACAAATCTGAAAATTACTTCAGCTCACAAAGAGCTAATGCCTAGTCGAAAATATTACTAGGATCCATTCTCAAACAGTCTCCTACCAGTAAGGACGTGATACATGTCCTCTAACCGGCGGTTTGCCGCCAAATGACACCGCAGGATAAACAGTTATGACCCGGGGCCCTCTGAACCGAGTGGTTTTGCCGCCAAATGGTATCACGAAATACCTATGGCCAGAGCCAACATGCTCCTTAATGGCATCAAATTCTGAGATATGAACCAATAGGATATGATCGATAGGGCACAAAGCCCTCTGTTAGCTAAGGTGGATTTAAATTTGTCCCCTTAGATAAATATTCAACCCAGATCTACAAGGTCCCCTTGGACGAAGCAACTCATGGCTGCTGACAAGGATCCTTCTATCAGGTTGGGTCGACTACCTCCCTGACTAAGTAGACCAAGGACCACGATGACCCGAGACGACGAAACCATAGGATCTTGATCGGGTCCATCATCCATTCCCCCACCATCCGCTTTAAGTGCAAGATGGTGCAATTTTCAATTTCAAATATTAATCTTCAAATCCTCAACCATTTCCAAAACCTTTAAACTTCCAAATCCTAAACCCATTGTTGCTACTATATGCCAGATACCACGTATTTCTATGTATCTGATTGATGAATAGCCTTAATCGAATGTTATCTCTCTCATTATCGAGAGGGGTAATTAACTATAGGGGCTTGCGCCTATAGGAAACCAGAACTCAGATCATAAAGTCATCGCAAAATGAGGGAGAAATCTCTAGGTAGTGTCTTATCTACAAACCCATCTTCCTTCCAAAATTTACCCCGGAACTAATTCGGTTAAAACTCCCCTCGCCGAATGAAGAAAAAGCAACAGTGCGGGCGGAGACCGGGGTCGAATTTTCGGAACCCACAAAACAACTTGGTGAAATTCCTATATACTCAAATGGAAACATGAACTATGAGGAAAGATGAGTTTAACCCCATCCATTTCCCAATCACCAAGGCAAGGACATGCCAATCATGCTAGCTTGTCTTGCAAAAAGAAATTCTCCGAACTCCTACTAGAAGTGTCTAAGTAGCCAAATAAACACAAGAGGTCAAAGAAGAAAAGAACGATAATTCAAACAATCATTAATAGCCTTGCTATTAATAAAGCCAATTTCCAAGATCATCTCCATCCTTGCTTTGGCATAGATATTTTTAATGCTAATTAAGGAATGTTTTCAACACATTAGAGTACTTACAATAAATGAAAGCAACAAATTGGAGCTTCTGGATGCAGCAATTGTACAATGTGATTTGCAAACTAAATCCAAAGCATGTGTACTATTAGAATCATAGTTTAAAATGATTACAGATGTACATGTAGGCTCTGGCAACAATAAGGAGAGTGCTCATCCCCGGTTTAAGTAGAATCGTATAGGAAGACACATTTGTAATTAGTGGGAAGGAGACTGCCGCCAAAAGAAGTTTGACTTTATGAGCCCAACAACCAATATCTAGACTTGATATGGGCATGAATCTCGAGTAAAAAAAAGATATAAAACTTTTAAAATTAAATTTAGGACCATCCAAACTATTATTTTCAAATTGAATACATCGACTAGACAAACACATCGACACTACAAGTGATTCATTTCGACTCCAAATGAGCTCAAATCAAGCATATGAAACATGTATGGAAACTTCAGAACATTAATTTAAGAACAAAACTATCTCAAATTATGATATGCTAATAGTCAAATCGAGTAGCTTGACGAGGCAAATATAAGATCATTCGATTATGGCATCATTAAGACACTTAAATATTTGATAAATGATTGATAATCAAGGGGATCAATATGAATCGTGCAATGGACTGTTTTAAATTTTGGTCAAATTTATCAAAATAACTTTCTCAAAAATGCTATAACTAGAGCCTCATTCTCTACATGAAGAGGAGGTTCAAGAGTTAAGAGAGCTGATCAATATTTATTTCCGGCAATCATTTTAGACAATCACCATTAGCAATTGCAACTCACATTATCAGATTTCTGTCATCCGACTATTGTCATTTAACAATAACATATAATCCTATCATTGGGTTTTAACTATTTGCTCGTAGACATGTGATTTTTGTAATTTGTACAAGGAGAATCAAATAATTATGCTCAAGTCTATATAATCTTATCTTCTTCAATTAGGAGGAATGAAGGATTCTTACAATATATAGTGGATTATTACAAATATGCCACGCTTCGTGGTTGTTCCCAATCTTGAAATTTTCACGTAAAAATTTATGATTTCTCACAACTTTCTGTGTTAGATTTTTGTACAAAGTTAAGATCTAAAAACACAAACTCTATTGTTGTAAATTTTCTAGCAGGTAACAAAGCTATAAGGTGAAATTAAAAAAAAAAAAGCCTCCAAATCATTCCCAATGTAACCAAATCCAACTGATTAAAAAACAGACCAGGTTTTCAAAAACTGGAATAGAAAAATTAAATGGGTATGTAACTTCATCCTGCATTTATATGCTAAAGGAAATTTAGTGACGAGAATAATAAGAAGAATGCAAGAAAGCAATTGTGTGAACCACTAACAGCTTGCCATTCTCATCAACGATGGAACCAAAAAGTTTCCTAAATGGTTGGTGGCTGGTGGTATCACGGGTTATAAACAATGGAAGTTCAGGTCTATAATCTCGTAACATAGTAGTTCACTTTATTTCTATAAAAACTGTGGAGTTGGCGATACTGGCATCCTTGTACACAATAGCACTGAAAGGCGTATGAAACTTAATCCATTGATAACTTAATACTAATTTTTTAAGTCTTCAAGAAAATGTAATTATTTTCATAAATCCACAGGTTAACGAAATCATTGAAACTATTATCACAGAACACAGTAAATATTAAAAAAAAAAAAGCCTCTAAGCAACTATTAGGACCTTGATTTTGTCAAAGCTCCTTGAAAGCAATAAAAGTTTTCATCATGCATAATAAGATAGAGAATATTTTACAAAACCAGGAGATTCCTTTGAAGACTCATTTGCAGAATACCTATATAATAAATAATGGTGCCTACAAATTAGATCTAAGAAGTTAAGACGTGAATTCTAACCTTCCATAATAAGCAGCCCAGTGAAGCGCAGTCCTTCCACGTGCGTCCCTAAAACTTGGATTTACACCAGCAGAAATGATTGAAGTCATTGCCCACTCATAACCAAGAGCAGCTGCCAAATGAATAGCTCCTTGGCCTTTATCATCGAGAATATTTGGGCCTTTGCCATCTTCATGCAATTTGCAAACCAGCCATTCATAGAGTCTTCCTTTCAGTAACTTCTCAAGCAACGCATCCCTGAGATTCCACAGATGTCCTTGACAAGTTTTGGTCTCCTTTTCAATCTTTTCCCACCCAGGTTCATCATCAATCAACATATGAGCCAAACTTTTCTTTACAATGCACTTGGCACAATTTTCAGTGGAGCATAATAGCCTTTTCTTATCTGAACCTAGGGATAACATCTTTGCAAATCGGATTTGGAGGTACATTTCATCTTCTGATTCATTCTTGAGAGATTCTGATATTGCTGTACCTGTCGGATTTTCTCTATATTCAAATTCTCTAACCTCACTGCATGCTAATCTATTGCTGCAGGTAATGTAAAATGGCACTCGTCCAGGACTGTGTGGAGGGGCTTGACAACGGATGGCATTTGTTGTCAACACCTGAGCTGAAACCTCAACTTCCCCAAACATGCAACACCACTTTATACTACTAGGTTGTACTCCACCAAGAAACACACCTGAGATTAGAACCTGTACAAAGTTATGTTAATCAAAGAAGATGCCATAGGAAATCGTTGGCAAACTAATAGTTGAATTACCTAAATAGACCTTTGCGGTTTAGTATCCAGCAAGAAGCAAGCAACAGTATGGGTACATACCTTGGTTTCATCCCCAGAATAAGCCCAATCAGGAGAGAAGTCATCAATGCTAAAGAGCTGCTCCTGTGAAAGCAAAGGAGTCACTGAATCAACATCCAGCTGAATATGCCGAGACAAACCGGAAAATACCTTATCATTTTGAGTATCAATAGCATTCCAGTTAGAACATGAATCTGAAGCCATAAGAATATCACTACAGTCATTGCCTAGTTCCTTATCCATCCATCTTTCAAAGCTGCCTCCAGGATCATTATCATATATATCCATTCCTAAAGAATTCTTAAAAACAGTAGGAACTTTTTCTTCTTGTTCATTCAAATCAGATGGAGGTGCTAAATCTAATTGATTGTCATGGAATATTTCATATCTTTGAACAGAATCGTTACTCACGCAATCTTCCACAGAATGATCAGCAACTCCAGCATTTTCCTCTTCAACCTGAATGATATACAACAGGTTATAACCTTAAATGAATATATAAACAAAAGGTATTTATTCCACAATAGCATCCCACAGTCAAAAAACACAAAAGAAAAAATCCTAAGGCTTCATTTTTGTCTATATATTTTGCATCCACAGAAAATAAGTCGTAGTTTGAAAATATTACTGCAGAGGAGAAGAAATCTAGAAAAAACAAGGCATTTCAAAATAAGTAGAAGCCCTTAAAGTCAACTTATGTCTACTTGAAAACCCAAACAGTTCCAATCAATACTTTTATGAGACAATAAATAGGACTCAGGTATTTCAAGATACAATAGAATGCTAAGATCCACCTACATAGGAAACAAAGAAAAAACTACAGGCATGTCCTACGGCACTTGGGACGCATATCATATCATTTATAAAAAATTGGACCTGGGTATGATCAAATGTAAATGAAGACAGGTGATGAATGGAAAGTAGCTTTCAAAAGATGAAATGACTTATATGAGTGGGTAGTGATGCATTTTTGTCTTTCCAATGCTCCAAGCACTTTCATGCATTTGGTGACACGAGTGTGTAGACAATTTATGGAAAAATTTGCAGTTGTATACTTCGATGATATCCTAGTACTCAAACATCATTTATGTCAACTTTTTGAAGTTTAACGACTAAAAAAGTTGTATGTAAATCCTAGTAAAGACAAATTTTTAACAAACGACTAGTTTTCTAGGTCATGTTATCTATGAGGCTGGGATAAAAATAGACCAAGGTTCAAGCCATTTTAGATTGGCCTTTACCATAATCATTCACCGATTTACAAATTTTCAATGTATTGATGTCCTATTATTGATGATTAATTAAGAATTTTTACTTAGTGGTTGTGTTAGACCGATCCTATTACAAGAGGCGGACAGGTTCTGCTTCAAACTTCCGCCCCCTTTTTGGGCTGGAGTCCAACAACAATTAGAGAGGAAATTAAGGGAGATTAGGAGGGAAAATTCAAAAGAGGGATTGTTTTGGGATTTGCATTATTTTTGTAATGCTTTAAGTAGGTTATTTTCCTAGTGTTAGGATTATGTATGTGTTTGCTCAAATTATAATTTTCTAGGAGGTTTAGGCTCGAGCCGGGAGCTAGAAATTTGG
>NW_021319055.1:300880-335295 GCF_001605985.2 Dendrobium catenatum
TTTATAAAAAATTGGACCTGGGTGTGGGTATGATCAAATGTAAATGAAGACGGGTGATGAATGGAAAATAGCTTTCAAAAGATGAAATGGCTTATATGAGTGGGTAGTGATGCATTTTTGTCTCTCCAATGCTCCAAGCACTTTCATGCATTTGGTGACACGAGTGTGTAGACCATTTATGGAAAAATTTGCAGTAGTACACTTCGATGATATCCTAGTACTCAAGATGATCATTTACATCATTTATGTAAACTTTTTGAAGTTTAACGACTAAAAAAGTTGTATGTAAATCCTAGTAAAGACAAATTTCTAACAAACGACTAATTTTCTAGGTCATGTTATCTATATGAGGCTGGGATAAAAATAGACCAAGGTCCAAGCCATTTTAGATTGGCCTTTACCATAATTATTCACCGATTTACAAATTTTCAATGTATTGATGTCCTATTATTGATGATTAATTAAGAATTTTTACTTAGTAGTGGTTGTGTTAGATCGATCCTATTACAAGAGGCGGATAGGTTCTGCTTCAAACTTCCACCCCCTTTTGGGGTGGAGTCCAACAACAATTAGAGAGGAAATTAAGGGAGATTAGGAGGGAAAATTCAAAAGAGGGACTGTTTTGGGATTTGCATTATTTTTGTATGCTTTAAGTAGGTTATTTTCCTAGTGTTAGGATTATGTATGTGTTTGCTCAAATTAGAATTTTCTAGGAGGTTTAGGCTCAAGTCGGGAGCTAGAGATTTGGGAGAGACAGATCTTTCTCTCCAATTGAAGATCCATTATATCTTGTTAATTTTCTTCCACATATCATCAATTAAAAAGGTTTTCTCCTAGTTTCTCACATCGTACTTCTCCATTATTGTTTAGGGTTTTTTTCTATTTCTACAAGTATTTCCTATCAAATTGGTATTATAGCGGTGTCCTGGGCTAAATATAAGTTTTCCTCACTGATTTCTGCTGTGTTTTCTCTCCATTCTTGCTAAATTTTGCTGTAGAAGACCCGATTCGCTGTATTTTGGCCATTTTCGTAGTTTAGAGCCTTGATCCGAGTACTATGACAGGAAGAAAGGTAGAAGCATTGAAATGGGAGACTTGACAATTGAAATATGAAGTTTTGGATCTCCAAACTCAATTTTCAGATTTCAAAAGTCAAATTTCAACCGGCTATGAGAGATTGATGAGAGAGATTGATGAGAAATTTTCCATCCTGAAAGAGATATTGAAGATGTTGCTCGAGGGTCAACGCAAAACGGAATCATTGGAGGCGAGGGAAACCCCCGACAACCAAGGAAGTGGGAAAAACCCTAATCCGATAAGGCGTATGGAGGATCAAAAGGTGGAGATTCTGGAGGAAAAAGACAGAATGTCTCCCCTAGAGCATATTCCTAGAGAGGAGTTGGGTAGAGGGTATGGGGAGAGGTGTGAGCGGGTCAGGCATGAAAGGGTACTGAATTTAATAGGATAGGAGCTGAATTTGAAAGGAGAGGGGTTGAATTTGAAAGGAGAATGATTGATTATGATCCAAGGGGTGCTGAATTCGAAAGGAGAATGTGGGATATTGACGAAAGGTTTAGATATGGGTGTAGAAGAGATGATTGGGACCCAGGGGGAGTCGTCTTTCTATCTTGCGGACAAGGTAGTTTTTAGGAGGTGTGTATTAGACCGGTCCCTCCTGGGAGACCAGCTCTTGTCAACAGCGATGGAAGAAGTTCCGCACAGAACTTGTCTACAACAGGTGGAACAGGGGGGCAAATCCTGCCCCCCTTGCAGTGGGGCCCAAGGAAAAAATAATACAAGAGGGGGCAACTGGGAGGGAAGAAGGATTTGAAAGGGGCTGTTTAGGGATTTGGCTATAGGATTGTATGATTTAAGTAGGTTTTACCCAAGGTTTGTTTTTCATGTTTTGAGTTTGTTGAACTTAGAATTTTCTTAGGTTGTGAGGGCTCTAGCCGCCGGCTAGGGATTTAGGAGAGTCGGATCTTCCACTCCAATTGAAGATCCAACTGTATCTTGTTATTTTCTTTCATATATCTTGCAAAAAATAGTTTTTGTGTGTTCTTCTTCCTAATTTCTTATTGTCATTCACTGATTTTGAGGAGATTGTATCCACTTTCTATCAAGTTACTCCTTTAACTAAAGTTCTTAAGGGAGAGAAATTCATTTGTACAACCACAACCCTATATAATTTCAAAAAACCTAAACGAACTATAACCCACACTCTGATCCTTGCCCTCCTAATTTCAATTAGGTATTTGAAGTTAACTATGATGCATCAATATCAAAATTTGTGCCATGTTAAGTTATAATAGGCATCCAATTGCCAATTTTACTGAAGATTGAATGAGGCATATCACAAATACTCTACTTATGATGCATAATTCTATGCAATCATTCATGCTTTAAAATAATGAGACCATTATTCATTTTATATTAGTTCCATGAAAGCCTCTTCTAAGTAACCTTCACTCCAAAGTCAAGGGGTTCAATATTGTAAAAGATCTTTATCCCGAGGCGTGGGCTTCAAAAATCATGCCCAAGATTTGTGCAAGAGTTTACGTGTTCGGGGTCAAATATTCAGAAGGCAAATTAGGTTGAAGATAAGTCACTACCCAAAGATTCCACCCTCATTTTGTAAGATATTTATGATCTTGTTTCAAATTTCCCATAGGAGTAACCCTATAAGGTTAATTACTCATCCCACTAAAGAGAGTAACCTTTCGATTAAGGCTGGTCACTAGAACATAAATGCTTAGTGTATAGCGGCAGCAGTTGGTATAAGGTTGAAAATTTTATCACTATTGGCATAAAAAAGATGGTAGGAAAATGATGATGAACTCGATCAAGATATCATGATTATATAGTCTTATGTTATCAGGATCCCTAGTATTCTTAGTAGAGAAAGTAATTGACCCAACTAAAGGATATTTTTATCTATAGTCATGGGTTGCTCCTAAAACTGTTGTTGTCAGGTCTCAAGCCCTGGATGAGAAAAGAGAAGTGTTGGAATGGATAATCGACAGCTAACGTAAAACTTGTCAAATAACCATCATAAATCTTTTAATACATTGTATTAATACTAGAGTGTTCCCTAGAAGCGACGTGTTGTATAACCATAATAAATCAAAAAATGTGCAAGCGCCATTATACCAGCTCCCGGGTGTAGTGTTAAAAAAGCAAGGGTTCCCACATCATTAATGGATGTGGGCAAAGAAGATAGTCCATGAAATTAGAATTAAAATAAGAACTTAGAATGTAGGTTTTCTTACAGTAAAATTATTGAAATGAATAAATATTATGATTCATAGGATGATAAATATTCTATGTATTCAAGAAACTATGGGTGGGATTGAAAAAAAAAAAGCTAAAGAGAATGATAGTTTAGGATTTAAACCATGACATTCATAACTGTCTCAAGACGTTTTGAACCCAGCTCACGTACCGCTTTCATGGGCAAACAGCTCAACCCTTAGAACATACTATAGCTCCAAGTGGCGAAGGAAGAGCCGACATCGAGGTGTCAAACCTTCCCGTCGATGTGAAATCTTGGGGAAGATCAACCTATTATCCCTAGAGTAACTTTTATTCGTTGAGCGGCGGCCCTTCCACTCAACCATTGTCATAGCTCTCTAACCCGCTCCTGCATTTTCGTTTTCAGCAGGCATAATAAGAGTCTGTGCCCCACTGCCTTGTATTATGAAATTTGATGTTAAAGAAATTTTTTGTGCCAAAATACATGTATGAATTATACTCAAAGTGGTGTAGGCGTGATTATATACATGAGTTTAAAGGATAATATTGTAGAAATTAATAGAATTGTAGTTTAAAAGATTACTACTTATGTTAAGATTATTAAGATTATAAGTGGGTATACTTCTCAAATAGGTTTGGATTTGCATTCAAAATAAAATTTTGAACTGACTTAGAAGAATTAATAAAAATGATATATCTTGAAGAAAGTTTTTATTGGAGGACAATTAAATAGACAGGTTGGTATAGTGGTAGAAGATTTTATAGGTATTCATGCTGGCTATGAGTTCGGAAAGACTAATAAAGTGGTAGGAGTATATTACATTTTGCTAACTTATGATTTTATAATTTCTAATATCTTATTTAAGAAAGGAGAAAAGCATCTCATCACTTATCAACAAGCCAAGATGTGGCCTAGTCACTGGCAGCTCCTCTTACTCAACAAGCCACAAGAAAAGGACATAGTAAGGGAGCCTCCATTTCAGCAATCGAATGATAAGAGCAATCAAACCTGGCTCACCCAATCTGATAAACTCAAGTAATCTAGATCGAGGTCTTCTCAGGTGGTTAAGGGTCAAACTACTACCTGCATTTGGTGTTACCGGCCAAATCATAACTTACAAATCCTTTAACAAATCTGTGGAACACCAAGCGAAGATCAAAGGAATTTCTCTTATACAATAAGTTCATTAAAGCACAAAATAAAGGACAGAAGAGGCTCTCCCGGAGTTTGTATAAAGCTCGAGGCTGAACCCAATAGATTTTGTCATCAACAAGTCTGTCATGCACAAAACTATAGATTGATGACTCTTTGCCATCGACCTAATGTAAGCCCCGAGGCTTTAGGTTACCAACATGCACTCCTTCATTAAGCCCGCCAAAGCAAAAAGTAGAGGGAAAATATACACAAGTTTCCTAACAAGTCATCAAGTAATCCTTCATCAAGTCCGCCGCACAAAGCACAGAACAGAAGGAATCAAATTCCACAAATTACAATTTAGATTCGTCATTAATAAGTCCATTAACACAAAATGTTGGATCGATGACTCTTTTCTAGCGACCAAACACAAGCCTCGAAGGCTATGTCACCAACTCACATCCTTCGTCAAGCCCAACAAAGCATGAAGCTAGGGCAAAAGATATGTTTTACTCCTGACAAGTCAAAGATGACAAATTAGGCAATCCCCTTCATCAAGCCCGTCAAAGCTAGATGCCAGAGCAGAAGATAAATCTCCTTCATCAAGTCCGTCAAAGCGCAAAGCTATGACAGAAAGAGCTCATACACTCTACCAAGAATCCATCATCAACAAGTCCATTCAACACAAAGCATAGGATCGATGACAACCTCTATTGGTTCAATAAATTATCATCAATTGAGTCAAAATAACTCTTGAAGATTCATAAAGTGAAACCCTTAGCGTAACATCCAATACAAATATTTGAAGATTCGCAAGGTCAACCAGCATACAACAAACATGAGTTGTTTTAGATACGTATCACATTTGTTGGAGGGCATTTGCTGGCCTCTAATCGAACGCATCAAGGAAAGCGACAATCAGATATGCCGCTTATCATGAGCATAGGGACAACTCGATTGATATCAAAATGGCTCAAAATATAATATGGTTGTGAAAAAGATCACATTGATGTGCTCAAGAGACTTAATTTGTCAAAGAAGAGTCATTCGTGCGCAACACAATTGGAAATGACTATGAGCGTGAACTATTAGCAAGTGAAGCTAGCAAAAACCACTCAAAAGACCTTCGATTATCAAACAGGCTGTATCGATGCAATTAGAGCATAAAATTTACCTAAGTGGGGGACCTGTCGTAGTTGAATCACGTGAAGGTAGTAAAAATCGACAAGCTACAGATGGAATATCGTGCGACGTTGTCCAAACATCATCAATTTGTAAAATGGACTTCGTCATTATGTTCAGAACATCAAATTCATAAAAAAGAAGGTTATAATACTGCCCATGCTATCGAAGGTGATCAAAATTGACATAATATAAATGCAATATTATGCGGCGTTACCCAAACACCGCCCGTTCGAAAAACAGATTTCGCAGTTATATCCGGAAAATCAAAATCATATTAAAAGGCTATAATATTGCTCATGCTATCGAAGGTGATCAAAATTGACGAACTACGTATGAAATATTGTGCAATGTTACCTGAATACCACCTATTCGCAAAACATACTATGTTGTTGCGTTCATAACTCTGTTTAAAATTGCGCAACAAGAGGCACGCCTCTGCGCAATTCTGTCCAAAAGCGCTTCAAGGCGCACGCAATTCGAGGACTCGTTGAGGCGTACGCCTCACACTAGCTGAGGCGCGCCTCAGTTGCGCAATTTTGAGTGAGGCGTACGCCTCATCCAAATGGCCCCACCCACTTAAAATGAGCCCTTCTTTTACCCCACACCCGTTCGGCCCCGGTAATTCCCAAAAACTTCCGCCCGTAAGCTCCAGTTCGCGAAAAACAGAGCCCGCACGGTCGACCTCCAGTCCCGCCGCCTCTCTCCGGCGAACTTGAAGCGTCCAGCCGCCTTCTAGGAGAAGTCCAAAAACGATTTTAGGTATTTTTATTTAGTTTTTGGTTAGATTTTTCAAGTTAAAGGAAATCTAGGGTTTTTTATTTTTTGAATTATTTTGTTTGATTTTGAATTTTTGCATTAGGGATCATGGTTAGAGGCAAGGAAAAGGGGTCTGCGTCATTGCGGAGGGACCCTTCTTGGAAATATAGAGTACAAGTTGACATAGGTGGCGGACAGAAGAGCTATGTTTATTTGAAATACAATTTTTGCGAAAAAGTGGTGAAGGTAGGTGTTACCCGCATGAAGGAACACTTATCATGCTCGCATAAAAGCGTAGCACCGTGTGCAAATGTGCCGGAAAAGGTGAAGGAGAAAATTATTGCTTATATGAAGAAAAGTACCACGACAAAACACTTGCAACAGGAGCAATTTGATGATAGGGTCGAACATGGCGCTTATTTTGGGAGCGAGAGTGGAAAGGGCTCTTCCTCCACTATACATAATAGAGGTGCATGGGGTACTATGGATCAGTATATGACTAATCCAAAAGAGGATAGAGGACAAGCACAAATGATGCCTGCGGCCGGTACTAGAGATGGTCAACGCCAGGTTTGCATGGATACTGGGAGGTTTTTTTTTTTAAATGCTATACCTTTTAATGTTGATACGTCGTCTGCCTACTTCAATATGTTGCGGTCTGTAGAGTTGTATGGGAGAGGGTTGAAGGCACCTTCTATGTATGAGTTGCGAACATGGATTTTAAAGGAGGAGCTGCTGAACACAGAGAGTAGCATTGATGAGATTAAAAGGACATGGATTGAGACTAGTGTAACCATTATGTCAGATGGATGGTCTGACATGAAGAGCAGGAGCTTGATTAACATCCTTGTGAACAATCCCTACGGCACGGTGTTTTTACGATCGGTTGAAGCTTCAGATGAGGTGAAAAATGCTACAATTATTTTCAATTTACTTGATGGGGTTATTGACGAGATTGGGGAGCAATTGATTGTCCAGGTAGTGACTGATAATGCCAGTGCATACAAAGCAGCTGGTCAGATGTTGATGGAGAAGGGGACACCTATATTGGACACCCTGCGCAGCACATTGTATCGATCTCATTTTGGAGGATCTTGATGACTTACCTCAGCACAAGAGTGCTCTTTCTAGGGCGAAGAAGATTACAAAGTTCATCTATTAATCATTCTTGGGTCTTAAGCTTGATGAGAAAATTTTCAAAGAAAGAAATCATTCGCCCTGCAACCACTAGGTATGTTCTTAAATTTGTACATTGCAAATTATTCCTACTGTATGTTCTTAGTTCTTACATTTATGCACTGTGAATCTATAGGTTTGCCACATCCTATTTGACACTGCAGAGCTTGATGGAGGTGAGGCAACCTTTGGAAGCAATGTTACATCAACTAAATGGCTTAACTCTGCTTGGGGGAAGAAAAGTGAGGGGAAGGAAATAAGAAAGATAATTCTGAATGATAAATTTTGGGCTACTGTGACCTATGCCATTTTGAGCACTCATATATCTTGCAAAAAATAGTTTTTGTGTGTTCTTCTTCCTAATTTCTTATTGTCATTCACTGATTTTGAGGAGATTGTATCCACTTTCTATCAAGTTACTCCTTTAACTAAAGTTCTAAGGGAGAGAAATTCATTTGTACAACCACAACCCTATATAATTTCAAAAAACCTAAACGAACTATAACCCACACTCTGATCCTTGCCCTCCTAATTTCAATTAGGTATTTGAAGTTAACTATGATGCATCAATATCAAAATTTGTGCCATGTTAAGTTATAATAGGCATCCAATTGCCAATTTTACTGAAGATTGAATGAGGCATATCACAAATACTCTACTTATGATGCATAATTCTATGCAATCATTCATGCTTTAAAACAGTGAGACCATTCTTCATTTTATATTAGTTCCATGAAAGCCTCTTCTAAGTAACCTTCACTCCAAAGTCAAGGGGTTCAATATTGTAAAAGATCTTTATCCCGAGGCGTGGGCTTCAAAAATCATGCCCAGGATTTGTAGCAAACGGGGTCAAATATTCAGAAGGCAAATTAGGTTGAAGATAAGACACTACCCAAAGATTCCACCCTCATTTTGTAAGATCTTTATGATCTTGTTTCAAATTTCCCATAGGAGTTACCCTATAAGGTTAATTACTCATCCCACTAAAGAGAGAAACCTTTCGATTAAGGCTGGTCACTAGAACATAAATGCTTAGTGTATAGCGTCAGCAGTTGGTATAAGGTTGAAAAATTTATCACTATTGGCATAAAAAAGATGGTAGGAGAATGATGATGAACTCGATCAAGATATCATGATTATATCGTCTTATGTTATCAGGATCCCTAGTATTCTTAGTAGAGAAAGTAACTGACCCAACTAAAGGATATTTTTATCTATAGTCATGGGTTGCTCCTAAAACTGTTGTTGTTAGGTCTCAAGCCCTGCATGAGAAAAGAGAAGTGTTGGAATGGATAATCGACAGCTAACGTGAAATTTGTCAAATAACCATCATAAATCTTTTAATACATTGTATTAATACTAGAGTGTTCCCTAGAAGCGACGTGTTGTATAACCAGAATAAATCTTTTAATACATTGTATTAATACTAGAGTGTTCCCTAGAAGCAACGTGTTGTAAAATGGACTTCGTCATTGTGTTCAAAACATCAAATTCATAAAAAGAAGGTTATAATACTGCCCATGCTATCGAAGGTGATCAAAATTGACAGAATATAAATGCAAAATTATGCGGCGTTATCCAAACACCACCCGTTCACAAAACAGATTTCGCAGTTATATCCGGAAAATCAAAATCATATTAAAAGGCTATAATATTGCTCATGCTATCGAAGGTGATCAAAATTGACCAATTACGTATGAAATATTGTGCGATGTTACCTGAACACCGCCTATTCGCAAAACAGACTATGCTGTTGCGTTCAGAATGTCAAAAATACTTAGAAATTGTTGTAATAAAAATTCCTATCTTTCCTCCTATATGCTACCAAAATCCCTGCCCAAAATCCTGTCAGCCACCCAATCCTATCCTATTCTATGCCATCTTTGTGCCAGCTTGTTTACAGCACTGAAATAACAAAAAAATAGAGGCCCCAACCCTCTTCTGCCAGGCTCATTCCCTCTACTCATCTCATAGCAGCAGTCATCTCCCCTCCACACACCAACAACAGCTCCACTGTTCCAACTCCAAACCTGAACTCGCTTTCCTCCTACCTGAACTAAGCACTCCACCACTATCCCAGCACACTCCAAGCAACCACCTCTCCACCTACCTACATAAGCTGAATTTCCCCCTCACCCTCTACCTACTAGTGAACTCAAAAGCACATCACAAGAAACCAATAGCCCTCAAAGACACTACATCCTGCCACCTGCTCCTCAAACACACTAAATCAAACTCTGCTGCTCCTCTTCCCTCCACGAGCCATACTCCCTCACCCAAACAGCAGCCTCCTTCTGCCATTTCAACCACTCTTACAAGCACTCCAGGTTGACCACTCAAGCCACCACTTCTCCAAACACAAACCAGCAACCCCTCACATTTCTCAGCACCTCACTTGCACTATACCTTCTCCTCACCCAACCCAACTGCAGCTTTCACTCCACAACATCCCACTAACACCTCTTCCCCTTAACATCCTGAAGAACGCTCCTACAAGTTAGGTTGGGGAAAAATGGCAGTTTGCAGAAGATTAAATGAACTAAATAGCACCGCCAATACATGACAAATAAAACCTAACTAGCCACCATGCCACCGGTCCGCAACATTTGTACAAGCGGATAGAAGGCATTTGTAGGCCCTTAAATGGAATTTTGCGCATTTTCAACAATAATTATTTGCGCAATTATTCATATTTAAATATTTCAAGAACACCCCTTCATGCATCGAAATATGATTTCCTAAACTTAGCTGCGACGCACTGAGAAGTGTCGTTGTTTTGAAAAATAGTGCCCATTAAAATATGTATCAATGTATCGAGAATATACATGCATCATGTAAATGTTTTGGAAGGCATGTAAAGTGCACATACACATTGAAATATGTAGAACGCATTAAGCAAACATACCATTCAATATGTAAAGTACGTTATGCCGTGACGACGTGCTACATTAACATGCAACACACTGTGCACATACACATTGCAATATGTAAAATGTGTTATGCAAGCATGTCATCCAACATGCAAAATACAGTGTGTCATAATAACGCATTATACCGACATGTAAATATACTATACACTATGTTAATGCATTAAGTTACTACTTTACATGTAAATACATCATGCAAGTACGTTAAGTACTGCACAAATGCATATGTAAACATACATGCAAACATATAAATACATATGTTAGTCTGTCAACATGCAGATGAATACATGAGTGTGTATGTGAACACACAGATATGTCATACACACCCACTGCACAACATCCATATAGCCACCATATAAATACATCATGCAGAATGTACTCAAAAGCATATACTCGCATGGCCCCCGACAATCATGATGTATGTACACACGTGACATCGGATGATGCTGCGCGAGTCAGGATAAATTTAAGTTCAAGTATGATCCTCCTCTTTAAAAGGATAGGAGTTCACACAACTTGAACCATCAAACAAATACACGGTCGTAGTCCTGACCAGAGTATTCGTTTTATACATTCATATTAGGGCATGAAAGTCTATTATAAGAAATATTCACCACTAAAGCCGTAAAACCGACACTGAACCCGACCTATTGGCAAGTAAACAAAGTTGACTATGTTTGACTAATAAGATCAAATTACCCATAATCCTCGATGATGGTCATGTTGAATGTAAATCTCAACCAGAGGGGTTGATTCTTAAATATCTATCAAAGACTCAAAACTCTACATCTATTAATAAAATTAATATTTAAAACCTGAAATTTAATCATCTAAACTTAAAGCAAAATATATTCACCATCTAGAACAGTTTGTCGAGGTAAATAAATTTGAAAGTCACTTCAAATCACAAAGAGAAAATGTTCGATTGAGAATATCACTAGGATTCATTCTCAAATTATCTCCTGCAAGTAAGGACATGGCACGTGTCCTCTAACTGATGGTTTTGTCATCAAATGACACATCAGATAAATGGTTATGATTGAATCCCTCAGATGGGTGATTTTATCGCTAAGTGGTGCCACTAAATTACGATCACAACTAGAGTCCTTATGTTCTCCAATGGATTTAAATCCTAGAGTAATAAATAAATAGGATATAATCGATATGGCACAAAGCCTTTTGTTAGCTAAGGTGGACTCAAATCCATCTACTTAGGCAAACATTCACCTCAAGTCTATAAGGTACCATTGGACGACGCAACCATGGCAACTGATAAGGATCCTTCAGTCAGGATGGGTTGACTAACTCCTCTGACAAAGTAGACTAGGAACTATGATGGCCTGGAATCATGGGATCTTGATCAAGTTCATCATCATTCCCCCCACCATCCGCTTTAAGTGCAAAGAGATAAAATTCTAATTTTCAATATCAAATTCTACAGCTACTATATGCCGGATACTATGTATCTATTTAACGACTAGTCTTAATCGAAAGTTCTCTCTCATTATCAGGAGAGATAATTAACTATAGGGGCTTACACCTACAGGAAACCTAAACACATATCATAAAGTCCTCGCAAAATGAGTGCGAAATATCTGAGTAGTATCTTATCTAAAACCCAATCTATCTTCTGAAAATTTACCCCATAATCTAAATTTGTTAAAACTCTCCTCGACGACACAAAAAAAGAAAGGGGCCGTGGAGAGGCGTGGCACGAATTTTCGGAACCCACAATAAGTTAACCAAGCAGGAGATAGAGAAGCAATGATCTAGTTCAAGTGAAGTGCATTAAAGATCAAAAAGTAGTTTTATTAGAAGAGAATATTCAACAAAGGTTGATGAGATTTTTTGATAAATTTTTCAATAAAAATTATAAAAATACGTTGGACTCTATGACTTTAATACTCTAAATGAAAATATAGATTTTTATTTTTGTCGATGATATTTATTGATTTTAAAAAAATCATATGATAAAGTTCCAAGAGAAAGGCTTTGGAGAGATCAAGAAAAGAAAGAAGTTAATAATGCTCATAAAAAATAGTTTAGACGTTAAAACTCGGAAAGATATAGAAAAGTCCATAAGAAGCCTAAGAAAATAAATTTCAATGCAAAGAATTTAGCTTTTAGTAATTTATATAATATATTAAATACTAAGGAGGACAAAAGATGTATATATATAAGTTAGCCAATCAAAGATATGGGATAAGTAATGACCTAATTCAAGTGAAGTGCATTAAAGATGAATATCAAAATATACTTTTATTAAAAGAAGATATTCAACATAGATGAATGAGATATTTTGATAAGTTTTTCAATGAAGATTATGAGATTACATTGATTTTAGTGATCTTAGCACCCTAAATGAAAATAGAGATTTCTATTTTTATTGTTATATCACGTAATTCATACTTTGTACATTTATATTTAAGTTGTTCACTCGTGAAATAGCTCTTCATTTTCCATAAACGGCTTGAGCCTCATAATTTGAAAATTACAAGACCGACTGTTCTAATGATTTCATTGATTATAGTCTAAAATGTTTGGTACTTAACAGCCTGTGCTTCAATTAATCAAAAGCAATACAATGCATCATGATCCTTTCCACTTGAAGCAACAAACTCCATCACCCTAGCATTGCACATTGTTCATTTTGTTCATTTACAAATGCTTCAAGGGTAAGCAATTTAAGACACTCTTGACAATTTATTAGAACTTCTAATATAGTTAATAACAAATTATTTAGCAAGCAAACATCACAAAATGCTATAATCTGAAGCATTATCATTTGAATCAGGATCTATAACTTTTGCAGGATAACATACCTGAATAATATCATCTACAGTTAGAGGTTGAGAATATGGCTCAGGCAGGACATTAAAATCATCATGCAAGCTAAACTTAATTCTCTCCTCATTCTGTGCAATAGAATCTCTTGATCTTGTGCTTAGAGCATCAGTACAACTCAACTGCTGTAACGAAAAATTCTGTTCCGCAGTATCAGTTAGCTTTTGTTTTAAACTATGAGACCCAGACCTTGTTGACGGGGAATTCTCATCGTTGAACTGAAAACCAAATGAACCTGTCAGAACAAGCTAGCTTAACTCAGGAAAGATAAATAGATATCAACATGCTACAATCCCACAAACTATATTTTTCTGTTCAATCATTATTCCTCTGTAAGTGCAAAATCTGAAATATAGAAAGGAAATTTTGACTATTTAACTTCAAAGTAGGAATTAACTTCGAGTATACCAGCTGCATGGGAAGTTCCCTGAACATTTTGTCCTTCATCGGGAATAAGGTTTAGTGATGTAACTTGATTCAAGAAAAAATGATTAATTGATCTGTTCAAGCGTTCAGTATTCATTGAACCGGCTGTGTAAGGAGGTAAACTAGAGCCTGTAAGTGCCGAAATGGGTCCTGTTATGCTATTTCCAGGTAATGATGCAACTTGGAGCCCTGAACCCGGTACAGACTTAACAAATGGAACACCAGTCAAATCATTGCCTAAATCTACACCTTCAAATTCAGAAGATGCTATTGGCATGCTCCAGTTTACATTAGTGGTGATTGGTGCATATGATGATGGGTTGACAAAAGTAGAAGCATTGATATGTGCAGAATCAGCTACTGAACTAGTTTCAGCACCTTGACTTGTCGGGCCTTTGCTTAATAACTGAGGGTCGCTAGAACTAGTTTCCTGAAAAACTTTCAATTAGTCAATCTCACAGAACATATCAAATCAATAAAAGAAGATTCCAGCCTTCAATACCACATGAAGTCCGGACACTGTCAATCAAATGTGTACAAGGGTAAAGCTCATAAAAGACGACAGTAAATAAACAACTAGAAAAATTTCAAAATAGTCTCCAAATTATTCGTGTATGGCAAATTTAATCCGAGAGTACCATGTTGCCCCAATTTAGTCCCTTGACTATACAAAATTGATCTAAAATAGTCCCTCATGTTGTAATTGTAATATAAAATTGATCCCAATTTAGTCCCTCAACTTTACAAAATTGACCCCAATTTTGTCCCAAAGGGATCATTTTGGATTAATTTTGTGTAGTCAAGGGACTTAATTGGAGGCTTGGAGCAACGTTATTGTCAAGGACAAAATGGCCAAATACAAATAGTCGAGAGATTATTTTAAAATTTAACCCGATAAACAACTAAATAAAGAGTTTGGCCGACCCCACGTAGTGGGACAAAGGTTTGATGTTGTAAAACAACTAAATAAAGAGTTTTAGTTATTTGTAAAAGCATGAGTGTGCGTTTTATACAATGGACACAAAATATTGAATTTGAACTAACAAAAGTATTGTAGCATTTATGAAAGCGACAAGACAAATATAATTTAAATGGCATCCATACCTACACTAAGCAGAAGATGCATAATTCATTTATTGTCAAAAAAGAGAACTCGTCGTCTCCAAAAAAAAAACCAATAATATTCTTTTTGGGGAAATTTTGGTATATATATAAAAGAAAAAAAATATAAACTTGACTTGATTTTACAATGGGAACGAACATTATTAACAGGAAAGATGTCATAAGAACATGTAAAACTGATAGCAATTAGTTGGGATAAATAGCAAAGGACGGAAAGCCAAAGCAGTACAGAGAGATAAAAAAAGATGCATTTCAATGAATCCATTTCCAAATGCTGTCATGACAAATGGAATGAAATTCATCATTGCTCTCCAGAGTCTGTGATTTATTTAACATAAAGTCAAGGCAGATAGGAAGGAAAAGCACAACTATAGTACAGCAAATAGAATAGACGAACACCTCTTTTACATCTCTATAATGGACAAGAACAATGTGCTCCAACTGCCTGAAAAAGCAAAAGAAAACTGAATGAGTAAATTTAATAATCAATTGACATTAATTAAAATAATTCTACCATCACTCAAATCATTTGGCCACTAGTTTCAGTTTCAGCTTTAAGAATCCATGTGCTTCAATTTCATAGCCAATATTTTAAGTTTCAGCTTTCAAGTCTCCTTCTGTGCCTATCATCACTATAATGGGCCCTCCGTGCTTAGTCTAAGAAATTTCAATAATTCTTTAACACAATTATCACTGCAGTTACAAAAGAAGTAACCTCTTAGAATTATTTACAACATTAGGATATCCAAACTCGCCCAACAAAATTAAAAGCAGAATATCCACTAAGGTATACACCACACTTGCGTGTACTCTTTCTTCATAAGCCACTAGAAACAGAAAATACAATAAGTGCACGGGTCATAAAATTATTCAAATGAAATTGTAACTGACAAGAAAAATTAAATTAGTTTTAGAGAATCAATTTAGCTTCATGCCAAAAAAATCTACTAAATAAACAATTTTCGCATTAAATCACCTGATGGAGAAATATGGAGAGCAAATGAAGGATTTTCATATGAATTCTATGGATCTTGAAAAGGACTATAATCGAGTATCATGAGAAACAAGTTTGTGTCTTAAGGTAGAAAACTATGCCAAAGATATATTGATGTTATTAAATATAGGTTTAGTTCAAGTTGCTCCTCACTCTCTTGATTGAGTCAGTAACTCATCTAGGCCACTTGCATTTGACCAAGTCTGTTGGAGAATTTTTGTGTCCTCAAACGGATTGTATACTTTATGATTGAGTACGGCATAAAAATGATGATATATTACACCGAAGGGTAAAAATACCATTTCCTTATGGACTCAATGATAAAATTTACAATTTAACAGAGATCCCCCCAATCGATGTTTGGTCGAATGGAGTTTATTTTGTTTCTGGGGTACAGACGTTCCATAGGGGCTAGGGTTAATTACATCTCAAGCTTTGGCTTGGGAAGACTTTTGATTAAACTAGAGGTTTGCTTGTTTTTGAAAGTCATTTAAATGTTGGCTAAATTTTGTTTTTAAAAAAATCTGTGAAAGTCTTGTTTAAAGGTTTTGGCCTTTAGAAATTTCAAGGAGGTAAAAGGATCAACTTAGAATTAGATTTTGGAATGAGAGCCAAAGGAGGTGAAGTAGGAGCACTTGATTATGAGGGAAACTCAGAGGTGCTCAAACAATCCTATGTTGGGCTTTACATTTTAAAAATCTAATTTTGTTTAAGTTTGATATTTTCATTAGAGAGTTGGGGCTTACATCCAAAAACACTTGTTGAAGGAATTGCCCGAAAGGTGAGGGCTTATATAGTGATTTGAAATCAACTATTGCCTCGAACCCTAAAACTAAAGTGAGGACTACCGATAGGTAGTGCCTCGAGCCTAAGTCTAACGAATGCAAAAAGACTTACAAATTACACCTCACATGAGGCATAATCGGCCTGACCGCTGGATTTACTGTCCTACCTGGAAAGGACTACCAGCTAGACCCACCTAATCAATTTTAAAACCATGTCGTCCAGTCTTTATGCAAATATAGAGTGGAGGGTTGTTTTTATTTAAGAAGTAGGGCTTACAACTCGGCTTTGAGGCCAAGATACCTATTTATGTGGGGTATGCAGAATGCAGACTCACAAATGCAAACTTTTGGTTATCTAGTCCTTATATGAGGGCTTTCTACATGAGACACTTTTGGGGGCTATGCATGTTTATTTTAATTTTTGAAAACTTTGCTTCTTGAAGGGAGCCATGCAAATTTTTTTTTATTAGAAAATCATTGAGCCTAATTTCATTTTTTAGATTCTTTACATGTTAAGAGGTAGAAAATTTATTTTGTTCTAAGAGCCTACCGCACCAAACTCCAGGCCACGCTTAAACAAAGCAATAGAAGAAACCTAGGAAAAAGACATGCTTTTCTAATGCGCACCCAATAAACAATCAACACATGCTTGTATATAAACCAAAACAAAAGTACAAGTAGTGTCCCAATTATTAAAAACAATTTTGGCAGCTGAGTTATCTGCCATTATACAACCCAGCTAATATATTACAGACTCTACTTGTGGGGATCTTCAAGCTTTAACTCTTCAATGAACCTTCAGGCTTCACCTCTAAGGAAGTACATCCTTCTTTAATCCACATTTTCTTCTAGTCCAAACCTCACAAGTTTTAGATCATAGATCTAATCAAATACATGATATAAAATAAAAAAAACTCAAGCCTGCAAAATAGAGTTAGACGGCAGTTTATATAATCATCATATCACTTCCAAAATTGGCCTAACACTTAGAGTGCTAAGCACCTGCTTCTGCCCTATTGGTCATGCCTCTTGGGGGGTTTTAAGCAGCACCTACAAGCAAACAACATTATGATAATCATGATTTAATTTATCCCCTTCTTGGACATGGCCACCTGCACAGAAAAGCATGTATATATTTTTATACTAACCACTTAAGGGTAAGTGCCCACAACGCAGACAATCCAAAAGGGCATTCACACCAAATCATCAATCACATGCGCATACAAAGAAAAATGTTAATCCTAGTATACCTAAGGGGTCGTGCACCTAAGTGTGTGAGGCTGTGTGGTATGCCACACTAAAGGTCCTCTTAGAATTTGGATCTAAGGAAGAAGTGTCCAGCATGTAGCTTTTGAGTTCAATATTGGAGGAATTCCCCTTAGCTTTTGGAGATAGAAACAGAATGAATAATTCTTTTAGCTTTGAGGTTAAAGAAGGGGGAGAAAGGGAATCCAACACATAGCTTTTGGGCTATATGTTGAAGAATTCTCCTTAGCTTTGGAGCTAAGAAGAGAAAATCGGAATCCAATATTTAGTTTTTGGGCTAAATGTTGGAGAACTCTCTCTAACTTTTAGAGCTAAAGAGAGGGAAAATCTCCTATGATGTGGAAGTTGGAGGAGAAAATGAAGAAACCTGTAGCTTTTAAGCTACGGCAAGAAATTTTCTAAGGCTTTTGGAGCATATAGAAGTGAAGGAGGATTTGTAATTTTGAGGTTACAAATCAAGAGAGTGCCTTCTTGAATTTTTGTTTTCAAGAAGGTGGGGTTTTGTTTTCTTAGTTTAGGTTAAGGTAAATGAAAGGAATTTTGGCGGTTGCCTACAACTTAGGCTTGTAGGAAAAGAAGTGATCCAATGTGCAACCTAGGGATTGCAAATTGGTGGAGTTCCTTTGAACATTTGATGTCCAAAGAAGAGGTTCATTCCTCCAATTTAGGTTGGAGGAGAAGAGGAGAAGGGATGCAACTTGGGGGTTGCAAGCTCATGAAAATCTTTGAACACTTTGATATTCAAAGAGAGGGTTGCACTCTTCCAACTTGAGTTGAAAGGATGGAGGGAGATAGGACTTTTAAATCCTACGTTTGGGATGAAATTACTTGTTGCTTTTGGTTCAACAAGTAGGCTAGCTTGAAACAAAATTGAACCACTCAACATGAGTTGATTGCAAGAGAGTTCCATACAACTTTTGATTTGTAGAAAGGATGAAAATGCTCTACAATTCTTGGTTTTTAGAGAAGAAAGTGGGGATAAAATGCAACTTGTGAGCTGCAAAGTTAAGGATGCTCCTTTAAGTATTGAGGATTCAAAGGAAGGAAGTGGTCTACCCAACTTGTGTTGGGTAAATAAGGGAAGGTGATATGCATAGTTGGACTACAAGCCACCATGGATTCTCTTTAAGCTTTTAGATGCCCAAAGAGAGATATTCACTCTTCCAAATTGGGTTTGGAAGGATGAAAAGGGGATACTTTCTACAATCTTTGAGTTGTAGGAGATTGAACTTCTCTACAATTTTAGTTTGTGGAGAAGAAGAAAGAAAATGCAATTTAGTAGAAAAGGGAAAGAATGTGAATGGAGAGACACACACACACATTCACTTATTTTTAAGCTAGGTGAATGGAGAGATTTTCTACACTTTTTTATTTGGTAGAAAAGGGAAAGAATGTGCAACTTAGAGGTTACACATTCTTGAGTGCCCTTGAACATTTGATGTTCAAAAGAGGATAGCCATTCCCCTAAATTTGGGTTTAGGAGAATGAGAAGGCAATTCGGATGCTCTCCTGTAATTTATGTTTATAGGAGATGATGGAGGAAATACAACTTAAAAGTTGCCAATTGAAGATGCACTTTGGACATTTGATGTCCAAAGAGAGTTCATCATCCACTTAGTTTAGGTTAAGTGAATAGAGAAAACTATGGTTTGAGTCTCATGTTGGGAGGATTATTCATTGATTTTTCATGTTCCAATGAATAGGATGGAAGGATAGTTCTAATTTGCCGATTTTGTGCCAACAAGCAAGATAAAAGAACTTGGGAGTTGGTTCCAAGTTCCCTCCAACTCATGGAAAGATATGTTCGGAGCTAAAAGGAAGCTCCAAACATCATGAATAAGAGGTACAATGCGTAGTTTTGAGACTACAAATTGAGAAGGTCATCTACCTATATAGGTTAGGCAAACGAGATAGACTAGATTTAGAATCTTAAGCCTAAGGAGGATATTCTTTCATTGATCTTTTGTGTCTCAAACAAAAGAAAGGGGTAGCTTAGATTTTGACTCTAAGCTCCAAGATATTCATATAATGATAAGTTGGAATTTTAGAGAATTCCAAATCATCATATATGAGAGGAGAAATGTTCATTTGCTAACTTTGTGTTGTTAGCAAATGGAATGGGGACTTAGGATTTGTTTCCTAAAATCTTCATGATTCATGTAAGGGAACATTTGAAGCTTGGGAAGACTCCAAAGTGTCACACATGGAAGTAATGTTTGTTGGTTAGATGCTCCAACAAACAAAGTAGGATGGCTTAAGAGTTTGGTTTCAAGCTCAAGTGATCCATATGATGGACATTTAGAGCTTAGAGAGGCTCCAAAATATTCCATATGGAGGTGCATAAATTTGTTGATTTTGTCTCAACGAACGAAAGAAGTAGTTTAGGATTTGTCCCTAAACTCCGAGTGATTCATGCAATGAGATGCTTGGAGACTTGAAAGGTTCCAAACAACCATGCATGTAAGGGGTGATTGCTTGTTGATTTTTTTTTGGTCTCAACAAGTGAGGTGGATGGCTTGGAGTTTGGTTCCAAGCTCCAACGATTCATATATAAGACATTCAAAACCTTAAAGAGGATTCAAATACTATACATGAGAGAAATGTTTGTTGATTTGGCGCTCCAACAAATAAGGTAGAAGAGTTCGAAATTTGGCTTCAAGCCCAAATTATTCATACAATGATATGCTTGGAGTCTTAGGAAATTCCAAGTAATCACGCATGAAGAAGAAGGATTATCATTCGCTAATTTTGTGTTATTAGCGAATGGAAAAGGAATTTAGGATTTGATCCTAAAGTCTTGATGGTTGAAGTCAATGGGACATTTTGGGGCCTTGAGGAAGCTCCAAAATGTCCCATATGAAGGGGAACAAACAAATGCTTGTTGATTTTGTATCAACAAACAAAATGTCACGAACTTAGGATCTTGGTCCTAAGTCAAAATGTTTCATGCAATGAGGTGTTTGGAGCCTTGGGGTGCTTCAACCCATTATGCATGGGGAAGGGAAGACTTTATTAGAGAATTCTCAGTTCATGAGACGTATTTTTCTGCTGCTATCCTTAAAGCTTTTCACAACCCTAAAAACATTTTTTTTCTATTGTTGTGCCTTCATTGTCGACCTTTCCTTATGATTTCTATTCTATATATAACAAATGCAGCCTTCATTGTTGCCCTGCTTAATATAGCTTCCATTGCTACCCTTTGCCACCATAATGTATGAAACTAATTTCTCCTAAAGTTCTGACCAAATGGAGGACTCTATGATGCACTAAGGGACTTAATAACTCTACTTTTCTTGGACTAATTACCAAGCTGAGAATGACAAATCTGTATTACCCAGCTTGAGGGGGAGTGTTAAAATCTCAACCGCCCATTGACCCTTGATCCCACAACCAGGATGGGAATCCGTGGGAGGCTCATGTGGATCACATCGATCTCCTTCCATATTTGGGTGTCTGATTTAGGAAATATTATATTAGAGCAATTATGTATGATTTTGTATTTATTTGTTTCTTTATTAAGATATATTGTATAAATCTATAAATAGAAATAGTTTTGTACAATGAAAAAAAAAACCCTAGCTTTTCCCTCTCCAAATCTCTAAATTTAACAGTTATGTAAAGCAATTTGAGAGAATAGGTATAACTTCTTAAATGACACTTTATAGAAATAAATGAAAAATAAAAATTCATAAAGCCAAAATTTAAATATTTGGGATAAGTTCATAAAAATTACAATTGACTTGATAGGTTACCTTCTCTTTTAAGTTCAACTAATACAATATTGCATTAAAGTAAATTTTAAAAAGAAAGAAAAAAGTAATATTTTATGATGCTATGAAGCAGGTCTAGATGAAACCATGATTGCAATCCAAGCAAAAATAACATAACCGAAATGAAGGTGTCAGTAGATAGTATGACTTACCCATCAAGCAGCCAGTAGCATCTTCTTTGAAAGTTGTCATCATCTTCTCCATGAGCATAATAGCAATGAAGAATATCTATACTGCCAGCCTGAAGAAGAAGGAAAGCATGCCTTATAAATGAAAGCATTATAACAAAATCAGCTATCAAAATAGCTACTTCAGAGATCAACAACTCCAAATATAAATTGTTTTCTTCAAAAATAAAACAAATATGATGTAGACTGCCATCCCTCTATAAAGAGGCAGACACTAAAACACACAATTTTTTTGTTTCTCTCGCTATCTTTGCTTTTTTATTTCTTTTAAAAATATGAAACACAAATTACAAATTAAAAGCATTCATTTTGATCCACACTATCAGAAGTAGCAGGATAGCAAATTTTGAACCCTTCTAAGCTACCCATGCATCAAACAGCTCAAGTTTGCACCAACATGGGAGATTGATATGGAGATATATATGACTAAACATCATCACGTTGCATGTGTTCTCAAATAGAGTAAAATTTCAAATATGTACTAGCAATATCTATAGAAGATTCAACACTTTTATTTTCATGAAACCAACTAAAGCATTTTTCCAGTTGAGATATCATAAATGATCCATTTATTTTCCATACTTGCTCTATGGTCACATAATCAATAAAGTTGATATTTTTGGCCCAAGTTTTTTATGGTATAGTAAGATCAACAGCCTTGCCACCATATGTTGATGCACCGTCATAAGAACAAATTATGTCGATACAAACATTCTCAAAATAAGAGGATGGTAGGCAACCACAAGTAAGAAAATATAGCAACTACGGAATTTTGATTGACTGATGTATACTAATGGGAGTGTCAAAAATTAGAAAGTAATATATTAAAATTTAAAATAAAAACTTTTTCTTAAAGTTCTACTAGAATAGAGTTTACCCAATAAAGCTGTTAATTCTTCTTAGATTTGAAATTAATATCATTTGCAGGTGACCTAAGAACATGCTACAGATGAATCAGCAATGCAAGTAGTTTCCGAATTAATATGCACGAAAAAATTTATCAACAGCCAAAACTTCAGTAACATTTTTAACTAATTTTCTTGATATAAACATCAAAATAAACAACAATGCAGAATAGGGGGCTGACACAACATGTAAACAAAAGTATTGGTGTTTTTCCATTATAGGTAGACGCTATGTTTCAAGTATCATAAACAACTTAAAGTCCATGGAGTATAAACATTGCAAATAGGTTACTGTACCAATATGAATAGGACTGCATATCACATAAAAGTTCAAAGAGAACCCATGATGGCTTGTAATCCAGATCTACATATCACCTTCTCATATTTTCCCAACACAAGTTGGGTAGATAATCTTCTCCCTTTTAACATTCAACACTCAACGGGAATCCACGAATTTGCAACTCATAAGTTGCATTTTCTCCTCTCTTCTTCAAGCCAAAATTGTAGAGAAATCCTCTCTACAACTCAAAAGTTATAGGAAATTCCATCATTCTCCAAGACCCAAATTAGGAGAGTGTAGACCTCTTTTGAACACCAAAATGTTCAAAGATCCTTCATGAGTTTGCAATTGCATCTCTCTCTTCTTTTCTACAAGTCAAGATTGTAGAGATATTCCTTTCTTTCTATAATTCAAAAATTGTATGAAACTCTCATTCACTCAACCCATGTTGAGTGAATCAAACTTACACTAAATCATCTATTTGTTGAACCAAAATCAACAAGTAGTTCACACCAAATCATTTATTTGTTGAACCAAAATCAACACATAATTTCATGTCAAGCATAGGAAAAAATCCTAGCTTTCTTCCATTCTCCTAACCCAAGTTACGTGAATAAGTTCCTCTCTTTGGATATCCAAAAATCCAAAGAATTCTTGACTTGTAGTCCCAATCTACATGTCATTTCTTTGTGTTTGCTTTATCAAAATTTAGCAAATCAATTATCCATCACTGAACATAAAATTCAATGATAACCCTTTTATTGATTTGCAACCCCAATTGCATTTTGGTGACCTATATTTTATTTGCCTAATCCAAATTAAACAAATATATCCCTCTCTTTGAATACAAAAAAAAATTCAAAGAGACCTCTTTATTTATAGCCTAAAAGCTACAAGTCACCCCTCTTCTCTATGAGCTCCAAAAATCTTAGAGAAATCTCCAACTCTTAGCCACCAAGCTATGAATTTCATTCATTTCTCCATATTTCCATAAGCTAAGGAGAATCCTCCAACATCTAGCCCAAAAGCTATATGTTGGACATCTCATTCTTAGACCAAAACTCTTTAAGCAAGAATTTCACAAATTTCAAAATGAAAAAATTTTAGCCAATATTTTGATGATTTCAAAAGAAAGAAAACTACTAGTTAATCAAAAAATTTCTCAAACACCATGCAATTAATCATAGGGGCTCGCCACTATGGGGCATCTGTATCCCAGATTAAAATAAACCTCATTCAACCAAATATTGAAAGGGAGAATCTCTATCAAAATTATAAATTTTGTTATTGAGTCCATAACAAATGATATTTTTATCCTTCGGGGTAATATATCATCTTTCTTATGTCGTATTCGATCACAAAATATGCAACATGTTGAGGATGACAAAAATTTCCAATAGAGGGAGGAGAGAGTGAGGTAGTGGTAGATGAGGAGTAAGAGCTGCATCTTGACATGGTCGAAGTCTCCTTAAACTCAGTGGTGAGGTTCACTCCAAATCACACCAAGAAAGTAAAAGGAGAAATAGCAGACAGATAGGTGGTGGTATTGATCGATAGTGGAGCTACATACAATTTTATCTCCAATCAGGTCATTGACCAATTTGGGATGAAATTGGTGGACACTGGGAGCTATGGGGTGATGATGGACACTAGGAAGGTGGAGATGGTTAGAGCACTATGGAGGGGATTTTTGCTAACTATACAGAGGGTTCAAGGGAGAATATTTTCTGATTGGAGCTATGGAGTGCTGATGTCATCCTGGGGATGAAATGGTTGCAGACCTTGGGAGATACTAAGGTCAATTAGGGAATAGTGACAATGGAACTAGTGGTGGAAGGAAGAAGAGTGGTGATCTAGGGAGATGCAGGGTTATCCAAGGGCATGGTCTCTAAAAACCATAGTCAGGACCATACATGAGGTGGGAGCAGGATTTATGGTGGAACTGCAGAGCTTATAAGAGATCATACTAGAGGAATAGGAGACATTCCTCTTTTAGTACAGCCACTCATACAACAGTTTTGTGAGGTCTTTCAGCCACTTCAAGGCTTATCACCACCGAAAGAACAGTAACATGCCATCACCCTATGGGAGGTGTCACCGCTTAGTGTCCGACCATACCGTTACCCTTAGATTCAAAAGAATGAGATTGAGAAGCTGATTCGAGAGATGTTGGAGGTGGGGATCATCAGACCAAGCATGAGAACTTTTTCTAACCCAGTCTTGTTGGTCAAGAAGAAGGATAGAACCTAGAGATTCTGCGTTGATTATTGGGCTCTGAATAAGAAGACTGTGCAAAACAAGTTTCTCATACCGATGATCGATGAGCTGTGTGGAGCAGTAGTGTTCACCATGGTGGATATGAAGTCGGGATACCATCAAATCAGGATGAGCAAGTGGGATGTCCCAACGAATATTTTCATGACACATGAGGGGGCATTATGAGTTCTTGGTGATGTCATTTGAACACACAAACGCCCCTGCCACTTTCCAATTTCTCATGAACAGTGTGTTCAAACCATATCTCCAAAAGTTAGTAATGATTTTGTTTGATGACATATTGGTGTACAACAAGTCGATAGGGGAGCACTTGGAGTATGTGAGGGTGGTCTTGGAAGTATTACAAGAGCATTAGCTTCAGGCCAACCTAAAGAAGTGCTACTTTGAACATGCTAGTGTGGAATACTTGGGGCACATGGTCTCTCGGGATGGGGTGGCTATAAATCAAGCCAAGATTGAGGCAATATAGAAATGGCCTTTACCTAGAAACTTGAGAAAGCTAAGGGGCCTCTTAGGATTGATGTGGCACTACATGAGATTTGTGAGAGGATACAGCACCATAGCCTGACAGTTAATATGGAAGCTAAAGAAGGATAGCTTTTTATGGGGAAAGGCGGCTACATGGGCTTTTGACAGACAGAAGAAAGCCATGACCACAATACCGATTTTGGCCCTATCGGATTTCAGTTAGATTTTTGTGGTGGAGACGGATGCATCAGGATATGGGTTAGGGGTCGTACTCATGTAGAATCACAAACTCATAGCCTACTTTAGCCAAGAATTGATAACCAGAGCTAGGTTGAAGTCAGTCTATGAGACGGAATTGATGGCCATTGTATTAGTCATTCATAAGTGGCGACCATATTTGTTGGGTCGGCATTTCATTATCAGGACGAGACAATTCCTTTTTGAGCAAAGGATGGTGACTGAGGAGCATCAGAGATGGTTGTCAAAGCTATTAGGCTATGATTTCGAGATATATTATAGGCCAGGATTGGAGAATAAGGTGGCGGATACCTTGCCCAGATGCATGGCGGAGCTCCAGTAGTTGGCTATGTCGATACCATTCATGTTGGGTTGGGGAGCTATCAAAGAGGAGAGTATGCATGAAGAAGAGTTGAAAAAAAATTAGAGCAGATTTTTTGAAGGATAAGAACAGTCACCCGGGCTACTTTCTAGAGGGGAGAGACTGTTGTACTAGCGGCGGTTTGTGATGCCTCAGACCTTAGTTCATATACTACAGCTGCCGCAAGAGTTTCAAGGGAGTGTGATTGGGGGTCACTCTAGTGTGCAAAATATATACAGGATATTGGCAGCAGAGCTGTATTGGAAGGGGATGCACAATGATGTGGAAGATATGGTGGCTAGATGTGACGCGTGTCAGTGGAACAAGTATATGGCCATGGCTCTTGCGGGTTACTTTGCCAGGTTTATAGTGATTCTGGTGGTAGTTGACAGATTGAGCAATTATGCTCACTTTATCCCCTTATAACATCCTTACACGGCAGTGACAGTAGCAGCCGCATTCATCAGGGAGGTGGTCAGGCTACATGGGATATCGGAGTCTATAATATCTGACAGGATAAGGTGTCCTCAGTCATTTTTGGAGGAAGTTGTTCATACTACAAGAGACAATGTTGAAGAGGAGCACTGCTTACCACCCCAAATGGATAGACAGAAGTGGTAAACTGGAGCTTGAAGACATACCTGCGGTATTTTGCTTCAAAAACACCTAGGATATAGGTCAAATGGTTGGCATGGGCAGAATATAGGTACAACACTTTGTACAACTCAGCTTCCCAGATAGCTCCCTACAAAGTGTAATGCGGAAGAAACCCTCCACATATGGTGCATTTTAGATAGTCGCACGCCAGTATCTTCAATAGAGCAGTACTTGGAGGAAAGAGATAGAGTGCTGGAAGATTTAAAGAGACAACTGTTGAGGGCTCAACAAATTATGAAGAAGCACGTATATAGGCACAGGAAAGATTGTTGCAAACCTATTTTCATGTCTTATGTTTTGATGATTGACAAACATTATTTCTCTTGGACTACTTGTTGCGTCTTCACACCAAATCATTTATTTGTTGAACCAAAATCAACAAATAATTTCATGTCAAGCATAGGAAAAAATCCTAGCTTTCTTCCATTCTCCTAACCCAAGTTACGTGAATAAGTTCCTCTCTTTGGATATCCAAAAATCCAAAGAATTCTTGACTTGTAGTCCCAATCTACATGTCATTTCTTTGTGTTTGCTTTATCAAAATTTAGCAAATCAATTATCCATCACTGAACATAAAATTCAATGATAACCCTTTTATTGATTTGCAACCCCAATTGCATTTTGGTGACCTATATTTTATTTGCCTAATCCAAATTAAACAAATATATCCCTCTCTTTGAATACAAAAAAAATTCAAAGAGACCTCTTTATTTATAGCCTAAAAGCTACAAGTCACCCCTCTTCTTTATGAGCTCCAAAAATCTTAGAGAAATCTCCAACTCTTAGCCACCAAGCTATGAATTTCATTCATTTCTCCCTATTTCCATAAGCTAAGGAGAATCCTCCAACATCTAGTCCAAAAGCCATATGTTGGAAATCTCATTCTTAGACCAAAACTCTTTAAGCAAGAATTTCACAAATTTCAAAATGAAAAAATTTTAGCCAATATTTTGATGATTTCAAAAGAAAGAAAACTACTAGTTTAATCAAAAGTTCTCTCAAGCACCAAATGCTTGAGATGCAATTAATCATAGGGGCTCGCCACTATGGGGCATCTGTATCCCAGAATAAAATAAACCTCATTCAACCAAATATTGAAAGGGAGAATCTCTATCAAAATTATAAATTTTGTTATTGAGTCCATAACAAATGATATTTTTATCCTTCAGGGTAATATATCATCTTTCTTATGTTGTATTCGATCACAAAATATGCAATCTGTTGAGGATGACAAAAATTTCCAATAGAGGGAGGAGAGAGTGAGGTAGTGGTAGAAGAGGAGTAAGAGCTGCATCTTGACATGGTCGAAGTCTTCTTAAACTCAGTGGTGAGGTTCACTCCAAATCACACTATGAAAGTGGGGTGATGATGGACACTAGGAAGGTGGAGATGGTTAGAGCACTGTGTAGGGGATTTTTGCTAACTATACAGAGGGTTCAAGTAAGGGAGAATATTTTCCAATTGGAGCTATGGAGTACTGATGTCATCCTGGGGATGAAGTGGTTGCAGACCTTGGGAGATACTAAGGTCAATTAGGGAATAGTGACAATGGAACTAGTGGTGGAAGGAAGAAGAGTGGTGTCCAGGGAGATGCCGGGTTGTCCAAGGGCATGGTGTCTCTTAAAACCATAGTCAAGACCATACATGAGGTGGGAGCGGGATTTATGGTGGAACTGCAAAGCTTATAAGAGATCATACTAGAGAAATAGGAAACATTCCTCTTTTAGTACAGCCACTCACACAACAGTTTTATGATGTCTTTCAGCCACTTCAAGGCTTACCACCACCGAATGAACAGTAACATGCCATCACCCTATGGGAGGTGTCACCGCTTAGTGTCCGACCATACCGATACCCTTAGATTCAAAAGAATGTGATTGAGAAGATTCGAGAGATGTTGGATGCGGGGATCATCAGACCGAGCATGAGAACTTTTTCTAACCCAGTCTTGTTGGTCAAGAAGAAGGATAGAACCTCGAGATTTTGCGTTGATTATTGGGCTATGAATAAGAAGACTGTGCAGGACAAGTTTCTCATACTGGTGATCAATGAGCTGTGTGGAGCAGTAGCGTTCACTAAGGTGGATCTGAAGTCGGGATACCATCAGATCAGAATGAGGAAGTGGGATGTCCCAACGAATACTTTCATGACACATGAGGGGGCATTATGAGTTCTTGGTGATGTCATTTGGACACACAAACGCCCCTGCCACTTTCCAATTTCTCATGAACAGTGTGTTTAAACCATATCTCCAAAAGTTAGTAATGATTTTCTTTGATGACATATTGGTGTACAACAAGTCGATAGGGGAGCACTTGGAGTATGTGAGGGTGGTCTTGGAAGTATTACAAGAGCATTGGCTTCGGGCCAACCTAAAGAAGTGCTACTTTGAACATGCCAGTGTGGAATACTTAGGGCACATGGTCTCTCAGGATGGGGTGGCTATAAATCAGGCCAAGATTTAGGCAATGTAGAAATGGCCTTTACCTAGAAACTTGAGAAAGCTAAGAGGCCTCTTAGGATTGATGTGGCACTACATGAGATTTGTGAGAGGATACAACACCATAGCCTGACAGTTAACATGGAAGCTAAAGAAGGATAGCTTTTTATGGGGAAAGGCGGCTACATGGGCCTTTGACAGATAGAAGAAAGCCATGACCACAATACCGATGATGACCACAATACCAATTTTGGCCTACTTTAGCCAAGTATTGATAACCAGAGCTAGGTTGAAGTCAGTCTATGAGAGGGAATTGATGGCCATTGTATTAGTCATTCATAAGTGACGACCATATTTGTTGGGTCGGCATTTCATTGTCCGGACGAGCCAATTCCTTTTTGAGCAAAGGATGGTGATTGAGGAGCATCAGAGATGGTTGTCAAAGCTATTAGGCTATGATTTCGAGATATATTATAGGTCAGGATTGGAGAATAAGGCGGTGGATACCTTGCCCAGATGCATGGCGGAGCTCCAGTAGTTGGCTATGTCGATACCATTCATGTTTGGTTGGGGAGCTATCAAAGAGGAGAGTATGCAGGAAGAAGAGTTAGAAAAAACTAGAGCAGATTTTTTGAAGGATAAGAACAGTCACCCGGGCTACTTTCTAGAGGGGAGAGACTGTTGTACTAGGGGCGGTTTGTGATGCCTCAGACCTTAGTTCATATACTATAGCTGTCGCAAGAGTTTCAAGGGAGTGTGATTGGGGGTCACTCTGGTGTGCAAAATATATACAGGATATTGGCAGCAGAGCTGTATTGGAAAGGGATGCACAATGATGTGGAAGATATGGTGGCTAGATGTGACGCGTGTCAGTGGAACAAGTATATGGCCATGGCTCCTGCGGGTTACTTTGCCAGGTTTATAGTGATTTTGGTGGTAGTTGACAGATTGAGCAATTATGTTCACTTTATCCCCTTATGACATCCTTACACGGCAGTGACAGTAGCAGCCGCATTCATCAGGGAGGTGGTCAGGCTACATGGGATATCGGAGTCTATAATATCTGACAGGATAAGGTGTCCTCAGTCATTTTTGGAGGGAGTTGTTCAGGCTACAAGAGACAATGTTGAAGAGAAGCACTGCTTACCACCCTAAACAGATGGATAGACAGAAGTGGTAAGCTGGAGCTTGAAGACATACCTGCGGTATTTTGCTTCAAAAACACCTAGGATATGGGCCAAATGGTTGGCATGGGCAGAATACAGGTACAACACTTCGTACAACTCAGCTGGAAGAGACCCTCCACATATGGTGCATTTTAGATAGTCGCACGTCAGTATCTTCAATAGAGCAGTACTTGGAGGAAAGAGGTAGAGTGCTGGAAGATTTAAAGAGACAACTGTTGAGGGCTCAACAAATTATGAAGAAGCACGTAGATAGGCACAGGAAAGATATCCAATTTTTCGATGGGGATAAGGTATTCTTAAAGCTGCGACCCTACAAACAGAGGACGGTAGCTAATGGAAGGAATAAAAAGCTAGCCCCAATATACCTTGGTCCTTATGAGGTGTTGGAAAGGATATGAGCAGTGGCTTACCGCTTGAAGCTACCCCTGACTGCTTCCATACACCCAGTGTTCCACATATCACAGCTGAGGAGAGCTGTGGGGGATCATGCAACTAGTTCACAATTACCAGGGGTGCTCATAGAGGATCTGGAGATGGTTTTGGAACCATTGGAGCTTAAAAGGATATGTTAGAGAGAGAGAGAGCCCAAGAAAGTACTGATTAAGTGAAAGAACCTACTTGACTATAATGTCACATGGGAGCCATATGAGAGGGTTAAGCATCAGTTTCCCTCCTTCCACCTTGAGGGGAAGTTCTTCATAAACCGGTCCCTGGATGGGTCCAGCCATTCCAAACAGGATCGGTCCAGGTTTACAAGAGGCAGAACAGGGGAAGTTCTTCCCCCATTAATGTCGCACCTTGATAGGATCGGTCCACAAGCTTAATTAGGGGGATTTATGAGGAAAATTTCAAAAAGAATGAGTTGTTTGGGAGTTAGATGGGATTAATGTTTGTTTAAGAGGGAATTATTCCTAGGTTTTGTTTTTATCTCTATTTTATGCTGAAATTTTCTGATTCTTAGTTCTTGTTTGAGCTCTAGCAGCGTCTAGAGTTTTGGGAGAGCCGGATCTTCCTCTCCAATAGAATATTCATTGTTTCTTGTGTTTTTCTTCGACTATTATCAATTAGAAAAGGTTTATTTCTAATTTTTCTTCCAAGTTTTTTCTCAAATCAGTTTTTTCAAAGTGCAGAAATTTAATTTCAGCCAGGGGAACTCTTGATTTGAACCAGCGTTTCCTATCAGAATAATATTAAGAATGTTATTTTAGTTAAGTATGTCTATAAATGTGGTCTACATTTCATAAAATTGTTACCTTATTTTTTTATCACATATTTACGTCAATAGTATGTCATTAAAGTAATAATTAAATCATTCTAACATTTATTATATTATCACAGTTCAACCCCCTCTTAAATTTTATATTATCACTGTTAAACCCCTCTTAAATTCGATAAGTACATTGAATTTTTCCTTCTTCTAGTTCAATGTTTGATCCTACTTTCAAAACCTTGATGTCACCATAAAGTCGGTGCTCTTCTTAACTCTTACATAATTCAAGCATTGATATTAAGTAGATGGAATGAAGCCAATATTCATAAAACCACAGTCATCGCAGAAGAGCTCTAAAAGAGGTGTCAAAGTTGATGTCAGAAAATTTTGCATCTATGCAGGGCTTCTCAAATTTAAGTGATAGAATAAATTACCCAAAGGTCTTACACCATTGTTAGGTGAAGCCTTGAAAGAGTGCTTTAGCTCATCCAAGATATTCGGCATAGAGGGAAAAGCATCTCAACACCCTCATGCTCAAGAATTTTGCTGGAAAATCCCGATCAATAAAACTTTGGTTCATTAGCATGCCAATGCTCTCCATTATGAGGGGATGATGGTGTTTTGTCGTACCTAGCTATAAGTAGATGAGCATTGAAGAAGATGGTGACAGTGCATTGGCATAAAGGGCCTCGGTCATACACAATTCAACAATCATTTCATATTGCCAAGGTTCTGAAGTGCCTCATATATGTTGAACTACGCTGGCACCATTCATAAGTTTAACAGGATGTTGTGATCGCTCCCTTTTCTATGGCTAAGGTTTTGTACTACATTTACCGTATTTATTGGAAAATTTATCCTTCCTTTTTAGTACGCTTTAATTCTTCTCCACAACTTAGAATGCTCCAAAAAGGACTAACTGAAAGAAGAAGGAAAATCTTAGAAAACATAATTTGAAGATACGTCATTTTCTGTATACTGTAGTACATTTCTTTTTGCAACTACTGGTAAAACCTTTCTACATGAATATGGCTGATAAAGTAGTGGCATTATTTTAAAAGCTGCCACCAAACATTTCTGAAGCATAGTGCTATATTCTTTTACATAACTCAGCAGCTGGAAGAACAATAAAAAAGTAGGCTCGGAAACTTTTAATAATAAGCAGACAATTAACTCATAGATATCAGACTCAACCGCCATCACATAGAACAACTAGAGCGTCCTTTCAGCAAAAACCTTTTTTCATTTTTCTTTTTTTTAAATTGCCTCATAGCATAAATAATTTTTTTTTTTTATGGAGGTTAATCAACAAGGCTATTCCTACTACAGATTTTCTTATGCATAGAAGGTTGTTGAATTATAATCTATGTCCAAGAGGTTGCAATGCAGTTGAGGATGATGATCATATAGCTGCTACTTGTCTTAAATTAGTTCAAGTTATTAATTGCTTGAAATCTTGGGGATTCTATGTTCCCATTTTTTGCTCTTTTCAAGAGTATATAAGAGACTTGGAAAGGTTTGTTGTTTCTAATCCTTTCATAGCTGAATTATATTCTACTTTGTCATTATATTCGTGGAATGGTAGAAATAAAGTAAAGCATGGTGGCGTTGAAGATAGTGCTACATTTATTGCTTCAAAAGTAATTAATTTGGTGGCCACTTCTCATCATAATAAGATCATCTCGGAATATCGGAGTGTCAATTAGTCTTCCCGACTATTTTCCACATCTTGGCACCCACCTCCTCCCGAGTGGATCAAGATTAATACTGATGCTTCGTTATGGAAATCAAATAAAGCAGGAGTTGGTGGAGTGGTAAGAGATAATAAAGGAAGTGATGTGAAACTACTAGGAGTTACGATCGAAATTAAATAGAGAATTGTTAAAGTTTGCTTTTATAAGTTTATGTGGATCATGCAAGATAGATTAAAAAATTAGAAACGTGAGCTTTGCTTAGGCCAAAGAGATGCACTTGAGATTAACCAAAATAGTTCATTCAAAAATCCAAGGGAATTAAATGCGAAGTACAAACAACAAAACCCAACGTTTAACAACGAGAATTTCACCTTGGGGCGTATCACTCAAGAGGTGGTGGACTTTTGGCGGAGATAGAAGATCCAAGAGATGAACGAAGTTACCACTAGGGAGAGGGCGCCGAAGAACTTCGTCGGAGGAAAAGTTGCCGGTTGGGATGGAAGTCGTAGACGACCGTCGAGGCTCCAAGCGTGCTTTGAAAACTTTCGGTCGTAGATGCTTGCGAGGATTGGCACGACTCGCTCCAAGTACTCTTCTACGGTTGTCTCGTCTTCGAATCCTACGTCAAAACAAGGTGAACGTAGAATGTTGATGCTCCCGTCGGCGTTGAACACAAGACCCCACTCAAACTCCGGATCCGCCATTCAACATTGAAGAGAATAAGAGAGGCGAAGAGAAGAGGTTTGTGCGATGACGATGGAGGATCTTTGCGCCAAGAGGGAGGGATGGGGTGTGGGAGGCCGGCGGGATTTCACAGAGGATGGGCGGCGGGATCCACAGGGAGAAGATGGAGCCGGCGGGTGCAAGGAGGGG
>NW_021319055.1:336226-364664 GCF_001605985.2 Dendrobium catenatum
GTAGTTAACTTACGAAAACACAGCAAGTGCTCATTGAACACATTTGAGTCCCTATCGAATTAAAAATTATTTACTTCTAAAATAATTGCCATGTGCTTAGAAATACTTCATCTTTTAAAGATTTTCAAAAACTCATTTCATGCCATGCTTTGAAAAAATCAACAACATATCACTACCTACCACTTGTATACTTGAATTGCTAGAATTTAAAAAATATAAAAGACAAAAAAAAAAATCTAATTCTACAAATTCAGAAAGTAAAGGTCTAACATGAACCAATGAAAATAGTTCAACCTCAAAAGCAGGGAAAACAACTAGCCAAATATGAGAGTTAAATAAGGAAAAAAGGCATCTTAAATAGTTTCTTGATGGAAGAATGGAAAAGAGCATTCTAAGCATCAAATATATTTTTTTGAGAAACAATAAAACATAATCAGAAATGCTTTGCTTAAATGGATTAACATAATACAATTCAGATGTGGCAAGAACAAAGCTATGTAAGCAAAGTAATTAAAAACCTTTAATTTTTCATGTGCTTCACGAACGGTTTTACCATCTTTCTTTTTCTTCCACTGATGGCCATCTTTACGAAAATAACGGAGTGCCTTTCGATCAAATATAAATAAAGAACCACCTAACCCACAATATCAAAGATATTAATGTGCACTTCAGACGCTTGAATTTCTTAAATTTTATCTATCACCAATATAATCAAACAGCAGGTACGTAAAAGAAAAAGGAATGCCGGAAGATTTGATAGAAATATGGCACCTGTGCAAAACAAATGGTAGTGCTCATTCATGACGGACATCATACTAGCAGCTAAAAGTTTAGATAAAATGAAAGTCTAAATAAATTCACAATCAACAAATACAAATGAACTGATGAGCTTCATGAAATGCATTTATTTGAATATGCATGTCAGAAAAGCATAAAAAGCTATGTTCCTATTTATAATTATCTTCAATTCAAATAATGGATAATAAATGAGCGAGGGAACCCCAAATAATTAAGATAAGGCAAATGATGATGATGAAAATGATCAATGCTAATAACCCGAAAATATAAGCACAAATTAAAAGGTTATATATTATTGAGAAAAGGTGATAGCATTTATAGCCAACAAAAAATGTTACTAAACTACTTAGAAAATATATCATTGCTCATTGCTAGTTCGCAGCGCAAAAGTATATATTGTGTCCACTTTCCATTCCAAGAACCTTTAAACAAAATTGTAGGCTCCAAAAATTCGACCTCGACCACCCCGACTGCTTTTTTCGGGGGAGTTTTAACAGATTAAGTTTCGGGATAAATTTTGGGAAGGTAGATGGGTTTGTAGATAAAACACTACCCAGAGATTTCGCCCTCATTTTGTGAGGACTTTATGATCTGAGTTCTGGTTTCCTATAGGTGCAAGCCCCTAGAGTTAATTACCCCTCCTGGTAACGAGAAAGAACTTTCGATTAAGGCTAGTCGTCGATCAGATACGTCAAGATACCTATTAACTAGCATATAGTAGCAACATGGGCATTTGAAATGGTTGGAGAATTGATATTTAAAATTAGAAATTTCATCATCTTGCACTTAAAGCGGATGCTGGCGGAATGGATAATGGACCCGATCAAGATCCCATGGTTCCATCATCCCGGACCATCATGATCCCTAGTCAACTTAATCAGAGGAGGTAGTCGACCCAACCTGACAGAATGATCCTTGTCAACAAGCATGGGTTGCGTCGTCCAAGGGTACCTTGTAGAACTGGAGTGGGTATATGTCTAAGGGAACAAATTTGAATCCACCTTAGCTAAAAGAGGGCTTTGTGCCCTATCGATTATATCATATTGATTCATATCTCAAGAATTTGATACCACTAAGGAACGTATTTGCTCTGGCCATAACTGTTATCTCGTGGTGCCATTTTGCGGCAGAACCACTCGGTTCAGAGGGCCCCGGGTCATAACCGTTTATCATGCGATGTCATTTGGTGGCAAAATCGCCGGTCGGAGAACACGTACCACGTCCTTACTGACAGGAGATTATTTGAGAATAAATCCTAGTGATATTTTTGACTAGGCATTAGTTGTATGTGAGCTGAAGTAAATTTCAATTTGTCCATCCTGGCAAACTATTGCGGATAGTGGATGGATTTTACTTTAAGTTATTTGATGGATTATTTCAATTTTAAATATTTTGGATTTTGTGACTTTGAATTTTTGGGTTTTGGGAGGTATTTGAAGTTTTGGAATTGACCCCTCCGGTTGAAATATTCTATCAACACGGCCATCATCGGGGTATATGGGATCATTTGAAAATACTTGAATTTATGAAAATTGGAACTTTGTGAAAATTTGGAGACATTTGAAATGGTTGGAGTTAACCCCTCCGGTTGAGATAGACATTTAACATGACCATCATCGGGAGTTTGGGGTTACTTCCATCTGTGGGTTGAATCTTGTCGGCTCTGTCGAGTTGTCGACAGAGGATCGGGTTCGTTGATTGCTTAATGAATTTTCTTTGTTGGAGGCCTTGAAGGCCTTATATGAACGTATAAAACAGATATTCCGGTCGACACCTTGACCATATATCTATTTAATAATTTAAGTCATGTTGATTCATATCTATCTATATAAAAGGATAGGCTCAAACTACGTCTATTTATTAACTCGCGCAGCATCTCTAGACATCATATGTGTACCCATAACACCTTCGTTGGGGCTCATGCGGGTGTTTGAGGGTATTTTATAATTGTTTACTGAACCTTGTCGACTCCTATTTACGTGCTTAGAAGGATCGGGTTCAAATTTATTGACTTGGGTAGCATCCCTAGATGTCGCGTGTGTTCCTACAACATGTTTATTGGGGCTCATGCGGGTGTTGACGCATATTTTCGTATCGACCAAACCTCGATCGAGCCCGACTAGGCTCGATCGCGCTCGATCAACTCAATCGATCATCGTAGAGGCAAAATTGACCCAAATCAAACCCTGATTTAATTAAATTAAATCCAATTGAATTTAATTAAAATCAAATCAAAACCAATCAAACCCCGTTGAGCATCGTCGAACCCAATTCGACATCAATTCGAGTTCAATTTCATAAAATTAAATTGATTGAACCCAATCGGACCCAAACCGACCCAAATCGGTTCGGGTCGAGTCCAATTCAGACTCAATTTCAACCCTAATTTGTCAATTTGGGTTGAATTTGATTTTCAAATCTGAAATTGAAATCAAGGGCCCAAATTTCATCTTAAATCCATTCAATTTCATGATAAAACCCTTGCTTCAAGCGTGAGGGCTCGGATTGGCTCCTTTCGGCGGTGGCTTACTACTGCTTTAGGGCACGCAAAGGAGAAAGGGGGAGCATTCGGCTCCCCCGTGCGTGTTCTTCCCGTCCCAAGCGAGAAGAAGAGAGGGAGAGCACAGGAGGGAGCCTTTCGGCTCTCTGTTTCTGTGTCCGTCCCAGCCAAAGCCGAAGAGAGGGAGGAAAAGAGGAAGGTAGAGCAGAGGTTCTCCTGCATGCCGGCCCTACCTAGCCGCCGATCTCATCTAGAGACCCAAACGAGTCCAGCCAAAGGGAAGAAGAGGGTCAGCCGAACCTGTATACGCTTCCTTGCTAGTGTTTTCCTTCTTCCTTGGACCAAAAGAGGGAAGTTTCTCTCTATTTTCCTTCATCTCTTCAAGTGGAAGAGCAAAGACCTGCTTTTTCTTTCCCTCAAGCAAAAAGGGGAGTGTTGGAGGATAGTAGAGAGACTTGGATGATGTCTACTTGCTGTGAGGACTTCTCCTTCCTCCCAAATCAACTCCGGCGACCTCAAAACAACAAAAACTGCTGTTTGGAGAGTTTGGACAGCAAGTGACGGCCTCCGGGAGCACTCAAACAGCGAAAATTGCTGTCCGGAGCAGTTTGGACAGCAAAATCATCCTTCGAAACGCCTTGGACAGCAGGTTAGAGGCTTTTGGAAGCTTCCAAACAGTGCTTGGGAGGCTTGAAAGCACTTGGACAGCGGCGGTGCATCCGGAGAAGCTTGGACAGCAGTCTTCTTCCTTGGGAACATCTTGGACAGTGACTTGGAGCCATCAAAGGAACTTGGACAGTGCTTGGAGCTTGGTTTGGAGCGCTAGGACAATCCGGGAGAGGTATAACACTAAAACTTAGGCAAAACCTTAAGGTTCCCTAGCCAATGACATGTGGTTGACGATACAAAGCCTCAGGTCCCTAGAAACTTTGATTTTTTGGTCCCCCAAGATCCCTTGGTTTGCTGTCCACTTCGCGAAACTATGAAAATTTTGTGATTTCCATTTGTTGGCTCTCATGTGAGGGCCCGAAGAGGATTTCGATGCGTGTAGAGGTGCCGAATTGTTATCCAACACCTCTCAAATGTATGTTTGTGCATCATATCGAGCTTGACACCCATCGCCAACAATCATGCACTAGGGCAGATGCTATCATTTGACCTCAAAGTCAATGATAACGCATAGGTTTGAATTGTCACTAGTTGCATGCACTTCTCATTTAGATGCATTGTCATGACAAAATAGACACTCAAATCTAGGAGAACTTTTGCATGCATAATATTAATTACCTCTAGAGTTTTTTATTTAATGCATATATTGAATTTAATTGATTTGGGCATTTCTAGTTATTGTGAGACATAGACTTTCAAGGGCCTATGTAGCAAACCTCACAACATTAATGATCAATTAAATTTATGCTTTCCATCACATGAAACTTAGAGTGTAGCGTGACAATCTTGAATTGATTGTTTGTTGAAGCAACCTAAGTATATGAGGATGTTCATAAGCTTGAAACTCATCCAAATTGCATGCACCCTTCTTTCAAGTACGAGTCATGGAAAAAATGACTTACGAGTTGAAAGAAGTGTGAATATGTTGAAGTTTATGAACTCTAGAGAGCTTTTGTGAGTGTTTGAATATGAATGTAATCAACCAAAGAAAAAATCAAATCATTGTGAGGTCTACCATAGACTTTCCAAAGTCTATGTTGTAGATCCCACAAAATAAATTGTTGGTTAAGTTTATGTACGACATTTTACAAAACAAATGTTTGATTGCTTTCAATGATCAAAAATCCCTAATTTGGATAATCATCTACACATGCATGCATTCCTAGGTTTTTCTTAGATCATACCAAATTTGATCTTAAGTTTCCTAGAAGTCATAGGGATAGATCTCTCCTCTCCAAGGATTTCTAAATCATGTCAAAATTGATTTGGAAACCTTCCCAAAGCCTTAGGAAATCAATTCTCCCTCTCCTCATTAAGTCCAAAACACTCTAAAGGATATAGGGAAATTCCTTTCAAGCATGCATCTCCTCTTTTCATGAATCCAAAACATTCATGGGGAGATGGGGAATCCCCTTTTGTGCATAATGCTTGGAGCATTCTCAAAACTCCAAGTTTTGGATTGCGTGAATCATTTGTAATTTAGAACCAATTTCCAAATTCTTTCATCTCTTTTGTTGGAACATAAACCAACAAATACCCCCTTCATGTGTGATATGTTGGAGCACCCTCAAAGCTCTAATTTAATCTATCACATGAATCTTTAGGATCTTAGCACCAAATCCTAAGTCCAAACCTTTCTTTGTTAAGATATGAAATTAACAAATGAACCATCCTTTCCCATGTACAATGCAAGGGGTTTTCTCAAAGCCCCAAGTGTTGGAGTGCATGAATCATTTGAAACTTGGAACCAAATAGAAGGTGAACCAAATGAATGTACCTGTGGAAGGTGAGGCATGAGGTTCACTTGGAAAGTAAAGCTTGAAGACCCCACAAGTACAGTCTGTAATAATTTGACTGGGTTGTATAATGGCAGGCAACTCAGCTATCAAATCTGGTTGTAATAATGTGGACTCTATTTGCATTCCTCACACTTTATTTATAAATAAAAGCATGTTTGTTTGTTTACCTAATTGTGCAATAGAAATGCATCTTTTTCCTAGGTTTCTTTCCTTACTTTTGCTTGGGTGTGGCTTGGACTGTTTGTGCGGTAGGCTCTTAGGACAAAATAAAATTTCTACTCATTAAAAATAAAATTAATCTAAAAATTGATTTAGGCTTCATGTTTTCTAAATAAGAAAATTGCATGACTCCCTTCAAAGAGCCAAGTCTTCCAAATTTAAAACAATCATGCATGGCCAAAAGTATGTTGCATATAGAAAACCCTCATTTAAGGACTAGATAGCAAAAATCTTTTCTTTGTGAGTCAGCATATGCATACCCACATAACTAGGCATCTTGGCCTCAAAGCCAAATTATAAGCCCTATCTTTTAAATAAAAACAACCATCAACTCTACATTTGCATTGAGACCAAGATACATGATTTTAAAAGTGATTAAGAGGGTTTAGCTGGTAGTCCCTTCCAGGCGGGACAGTAAATCAAGAGATCGGGCAGATTATACCTCATGTGAGGTGTAATTTGTAAGTCCCTTTGCATTTCTTTAGAGTTAGGTTTGAGGCACTACCACTCAGTAGTCCTCACCTTAGTTTTAGGGTCTGAGGCAATAGCTGATTTTAAATCACTATATAAGCCCTCACCTTTCGGGCAATTCCTCTAACATATGTTGTTGGAATATAGGCCCCAACTTTCTAATTAAAATATCAACTTAAACCAAAATTAGATTTCTAAAAAATAAAGCCCAACATAGGATAGTCTAGGCACCTCTGAGTTTCCCTTCAGAATCAAGTGCTCCTGCTTCACCTCCATTGGCTCTCATTTCAAAATCTAATTCTAAGTTGATCAACTCCTTGAATTTTCTAAAGGACCAAATCTTGTAACCAAGACTTTCATGGATCTAAAAAATCAAACTTTAGCCAATGCTTAAATGACTTTCAAAATAGCAAAACTACTAATTTAATAAAAAAATTTCTCAAGTCAAAGCTTGAGATGTAATTAACCATGCCCCTAAGGGACGTCTGTACCTCAGAAATAAATAAACCCCATTCAACCAAACATTGAATGGGGAAATCTCTATTTCAAATTGTAAATTTTATCATTGAGTACATAAGAAAATGGTATTTTTATCTTTCGATGTAATATATCATCATCCTTATGTCGTGCTCAATTATAAAGTATACAATCCGTTCGAGGATACAAAAATTCTCCAATAGCGGGTCAAGTGATTACATATGCCCTTCTGTGTACCTATGTGCATACATATTACAGTGCATGTGTGGGGGCATTTTCAGGAATATTTGATGCTGCTTAGTTGTATGGGAAACCCTCGTTTGAATGCAGCGTTCTATTTGAAAACTCGCATACGCCTTCTGTCTGCTTGTATACATGTTACAGATCCGATGGCATGTTGTAACAGCTTGTGGATTGAGTTGTCTGCTGCTTTATACAAGTAGACTATCGTGCACTACTTGTCTCTTTCTGTAGGTGGATTATAGAGCACTAACGAATCTCCTGCTATGGGTCGTAGGAGTTTGCACTTGTTGAAGCTCTTTTGAATTTGCTCGAGGATAGCACTTCGTGGACATGATCGGTTCCCTATAGTAGTTTGTAGATATTTGTATTTGCTGCATATCATCCTCCCCTTACTTGTAGTGGATCAATGTATTTATTTGCCATTTGAATGGTAGTTGATCGTAGGGGTGTTTTGCAACATCTACTGCATGTTATTGATCATCATCTATAGTTATGCCATTATACATATGGCGAATCTCCTGTCAGTGCTAGTGGACATATGTGTTGGTCGCGATCTTTTACCTCATGCCTAAGAGGATCCACCAATATTAGCAATGCATTCACCATTATTACCTGAAGATAGGTTCGTTGTACACATCAAAAGCTTTCTGCCATTATGTGTGGGCAAATTGCGTTGAGTGCGGCTCTTCTAGTGCCACTCGTAGGCATTCGCATTTGGTGTAATCGTGTTGCATCTTATTCATGGATGGTAAATTGGATGCATAGGGGTCTTCTACAGTAGCTCATAGGAGCTCCTATGTTTGCATCTCTTTGTTGCATTTGCTGCTTATCGTTCGTCCCCACTTGCAAAGGACTAGTATACTCAGTACGGCTCCTAGCGTCGATTGTGAAGGGTGCTATTGTATTCACTGCTTATTATCGACTTCCATTTGTAGGAAAACTGTTGTGTATACGACAAATTTTTCGTTGTTGCCGGCAAACACTTGTATTCATTGTGTGTTAGATCCCTCTGCTTGTAAGGGCCAAGTGTATTGGCTTAATACATAATGGTTGTCGTCAATAGAGATGTTACTGCATTTGCTTGACATCGGTTGTTGTTGATTGTAGAAATGTCCCTTGATAGTGCTTTTATTTCAATTATCATGAAGGCTCTTTGACATTCATTGGATATTTCATGTCATAGCTTATAGGTAAAAACTCTTGTTGATTTCTCTTTGCATGCAAGTTGTGTTATCCATTGAGAGCATCATATCATAATGAGAAATCTGATTATATTGTCTATAATTCATAATCATTATTTGCAAGCAAATGGTGTATACAAGTCTCTCATTCACCACCAACCTTGCATTTGTTCATTTGCATTTAAGTTGGAGCTTGTAATTTCCCAACATTCCATTTGAAAATATTATGTTATTGTTCAAATGGAGTTCCTTATCAATCATTCATTATATTCATATCTTAAATTGAAGTCAAGCTCAAAGTCATTTGAGTTCAATTCCTTGTAATACAAGCATGTTCGAGCTCCATGTGACTGGGAGACTGATTATCCCTTCCACCCGTATAAGTCGATTATCAAACCCATACAGTTGACCCATGGCAGGCTGGAGTTTCTCTCTAGCTAAGCCCATGTTAAGAAAAGTGGAATAAAATAAGACATTTATTAAGCTTACATTGTCGACCAAGATTCTCTTGACGTTATAGCACGGGCCACCAATCCCCGCGCTAATCACAAGTGGGTCTTGATGAGGGGTCTTTATTCCCTCTAAGTCAGACTCATCAAAAACAATGGAATGATATATGCGAGACTTCTTTGGTGTTGGCTCTTTTCTTGCTGCAATTAAGACTTGATTAGGTAATAATGGACCCCAGCAATGGTTTCAATTTTACCAACCGTTTGGTGATTATTCAACGGTTGCCTTTGTTATTGAATTTGCCCCCCACCGGGACCAACCTCATCACGAGCAGCTGGGTTTTCAATGAACTGTCGGAGATATCCTTGTCGGATTAGTCTCTTAATTTTATCCTTGAGTTATTTACATATGTTAGTAGTGTGTCCACGGCTACGGTGGAAGTGACAGTATTGCTCCTGATTTCTCACGTTTGGCTTCAAAGGGTTCGGCCACTTCACGTTCTCCTGATCTAGGATAGTCATCAATACATTGGCCTAAGATACGTTAAGTGGTGTATACTCCTTTTCTAGACGAGGCTCTCGTGGCGACTGTGAGGGTTGAGGGGACAAGTTATATTTCTTTGCTTCTTTCACTGCGTGGATGAATTATCCGTCCCTGATGCACTTTTATGCTTCTCATTAGTTTGCTCAAACTGCTTTCTATGAGCATTAATGGATTCATCGGCAGAGATTTTTGCCTCCACGCGATGGATCAGATCAGCGTATAAATGAATCGTGTCTCACATGAATGCTGAGTAAGTAGTCGAGACAAAGTCCTCTGAGGAAAACTCTTCTAAGCAATTCAGGATCTGCCCCTGGAATTTATCGAACCTCAGTAGAAAATCTTTGAAAGTATTCTTTGAGTGACTCACTTTCACTTTGGTGAGTTCCTGAGAGGTGGGAAAAATCTTTAACCATTCTCCGATTGGTAACAAATTGTTCGACGAACACTTTGGCCAATTTGACGAACGTGGGAATGGTTTCGACTGGAAGCGAATAGAACTAAGTTTGATCTTGCCCTTTGAGCGTGGCAGGAAAAACTTGACAGAGAAGCGCGTCCAAAGATCTTTCAATATGCATAACGGTTCGGTAGTGATCAATATGCTTGTACGGGTCGGATGTCCCATCATAGGAATCGATGCTTCGTAGTTTGAATCCTGTCGGAATGAGGTGTTAAAGGATGGCTTCACTCAGGGGTGATGATTCCTAGAAGTCCCACTGACGAAGAGATTGTCTTACACCTCCCACAAGGACTCTTCTATGACCAATCTTCGTAGTTCATGTCGTAGGGCGTTGCGAAGGAGCTCAGTAACATGCGGTCAGGCTAAGTCCTCAGGACGTCCAGAGGAATGTAAGGTTGCCAACCTGCGCACGAAGGATGGGTAAAGCTTGTTGTGTTGGCAAGTTCATTATCTTGATGTGACGGAGGATGCATCCTTAACTATGGAAGATGGATATCTGCATGAAGACGTTCAGATCGAACACCCTCGACTAGCGATGGATCTCGAGGGAAAAAAATCTCTTCCTGTGGTGCTAGCGCCGATTGCCGAGTTTCTCACAGGAGTTGAAGGATCTCATTCTGATATTCCTCCATCTTCTGGATGTGATCTTCCAAGGATGGTCATGATTTCCCTTCCCCGGCATGATTTCGCCCACCGGGTGAAAAGAGGCAGACTTCTAGCCTGTTGGTCATCAAAATGATGCTTAGGATAGTGGGATTGGAGTTTCTAGCATATGACGCCAAACTGTTGTGGGCTAAAATATACGCTGCAGTAGAGTCGAAAGTTTACATCTCAGCGTTGTACGAATATCCGGTGCACAGAAATAGAACACAAATTTTTACGTGGAAAATCCTGAAAAGGGGAAAAATCATGGGGTCATGCCCAGATGAAATGATTCCATTAGTGTTTGAGTATATTAGAGTTGATTGAACCATCCTTGAGGGCAATCAGATTATAATAATCAACTCTCTTGTTAAAATCTAGTGACAAATGGAGGTAAGGTGCAAGTCTAGCGATGTTTTGTCAAGCGGAATTCCAACGTCAGTTGGTGGTCGGCAAAAGTCCAGAAGTCAGTCGGTGGTCCGACGGAAGTCCGGCGTCAGGCGGTGGTCCGGTGGAAGTTCGGGCGTCAGTTGGTGGTCTGGCGGAAGTCTGGGTGTCAGTTGGTGGTCTAGCAGAAGTCCGACGTCAGGCGATGGTCCGGCGAAAGTCCGAGCATTAGTTGGTGGTCCGGCGGAAGTCCGACGTCAGACGGTGGTCTGGCAGAAGTCCGAGTGTTAGTTGTTGGTCCAGCTGAAGTCTAGTGTCAGGCAATGGTCCGATAGAAGTCCGGCATCAGGCGGTGGTCCGGCAAAAGTCCGATGTCAGGCGATGGTCCGACGAAGTTTGGGCAATGGTCGAGGAGGAGCTAGGTGGCAAGAGCGATCTCTAATCTCTCTTCTTGCTTTCTTGCTTGGGGTCCTCTTCCATGAGAAGTGAGAAGTCTATTTATAGATTTCTGAGAGTGGCATTGCCAGTAAATAGACGAAGATCAAAGGTAAATTGGGAGTGGTTTGAATGGACGACTGATGTTGATTACCTTGATCGTGAACCTTCTACTAAACATTTGAATGTATTAGTGATATCAGAATTAAGTGATCTTGGACTCGTTGAATTTGACTCGTCGAGCCGCTCGATTCGACTATAAGCATGTCACATTTGGAAACCGTTTGGTAATCCAAATTGTAGTTTAAACCTTCCAACAGCGCTTCGGTCTTTGATTTGGCCCCATTTGGGCTTGGATTGGGTTGAATTTGGCGTCGTTGGGTTCGTATTTTCGAGACATTCAATTCGACTGTAAGTTTGCTGAAATCGGAGTTCGGATGGTCCCAATTTTAATTTTGGAAGTTTCCTACTTGATTTTGCCTTGAGATTTGAGCCTGGTCAAGATAAATTTTTGATAATATATCAATCAGCATTCCAATGAGGGTCATGAAACCTACATTAATTAATATCGCAAGGGATAAACAAAGTATCAGCTATGTTGAATGTTTGAAATACATTCCTAGCTCTAATATTTACGGGATAGCTAATTTAATCAGTGATAACTCTCCCACCAATAATCATAGTTAAAGGTTCACTAACTAAAAAGCTGTAAGTCACAATAAGTTCAATGGCTTAGAATTAATGGACATAGCAAGCTCCCTGATCGAATGCTCAAAGTTACACGATATAGTTTCATGGCTTGAAGCTAACTTCTTATAGACATAGCTCCATGACTCTTGGACTGGGGTTCGCCAATAACATCTTGAGCAGTAAAATCAAGAGATTTTTTTTTGGTGCAAAGATCAAAACTTGGACATCTATTTTAGAGATCAAAGACAATAACACTGAACCTTGGAACCATGAGATCTTAGTAGGATTTACCATCAATCCCCACATCCACATCCCATACAAACAGCACAAATAGCATGATAAAAGTACTCAAGAATGCCATCATCATAAAGTGTGAGTTTGAAAGTAAGAGCAGATTGATTTCTTTGGTCAAAGTGCTCTCCCAATAGAAAAGGTTAACCAACTATAGGGGTTTGTGCTCATAAGAAATCTTTATCCCTATGTCTTAATAAATGCCAATGTTCTCGTAAGGGGAAATCTAGTTATATCAATCTACATTCTAAGAAAACATTTCATGTTTCATCAACATTAATAACAGAATCTTTTCTTAAGTGCCCAAACTCCTATTCCAAATGATGCTAATACTAATTAGCGATCACATTGCAATGATGTTGCAACAAATAATGCACATTCAACATAACACGAGACAAAATATCATATAGTATCCCAGGGTTGCCTTACATGATCATCAATGAACAAAATAAAGTTAAATAATCGAAAAATATGAACAACAACAACAAGCCTTTATCCCACTGTGGGGTTGGCGAATGAAAAATCTTAACAAGTACAAATATCTCCGCTTGTAGGAAATGGTCCAGTTTTACTCTATATCAGATTTTTATAAAGGTTATTCATGAATAACACTGATACAATGCACAAGGATTTGCTTTAAAAGGATCATTATGTATGCTTTCATAATGAGCATTGGAAACATGTACTATAATCTGCATAATACTATTTCAAGGAAACTACAATATATATTCTCATAAAAGAAGCAATCCAATGTAAAATGAACTTTATTTCCATAGATTGGAAGAAATTCATGACAGACAGTTGCTCTTGGCAATGTACCGAAACATAACATGAAATATATGATGGGTTAGGAGTAACGTTGAACCTATGGAAAAAGCGTGGGAGCTTGAAGTTAAGAGTAGATTGATACCATTAAACAGGTGCTCTTCAATTAAGGGGCAACTAACAGGGGCTTGCACCCATAGGGAATCTCGATCCCCATATCCTATTAAGCCCCAATTTTCTCACATACGGAAATTTGGCTATATCAATCTACTTTCTAGGAAACTATGACAGGTTTCCTCATAAGCAATATAAAAGAGAATCTTTTCTTCAAGAGCCTACACTCCTATTCCAAAGGATGTTATGCTAACTAGCACTCACATTGTGAAGATGATGCAGAAAATGAGGCATATTAAGAATAACAATATCAAATATCATATAGCCTCCTAGGATTGCCTTACATATTTCTTCAATGAATGAAAGAATTTGAACAAGTATTAAATCTTCCACTAGCAGAAAATGGCAATTTTAAAAATTTAGACTTTTGTTCTGTTTAGCTGTGAATAAGGTTTCTTAAATGTGCAATGATCTGCATCTCAAAGTTGAAAAGGAAATCATCATATATGCTTTCGTAATGAGCTTGGAAACATGTGGTATGATCTACATAATAATATTGAAAGGAAACTACCAAATATATTCTCATAAAAAGCATTCTAATGTAATATTAACTTTATTTTCATAGAATAGAAAAGAATTCATGAAACAAAGTGATCACGGCATTGTACAGAAATAGCATCAAAAAAAGCATACCCGGAGGCAAATTTGGTGGATCTGGAGTAATGTTGAACCTACGGTAATTCCGAAGGATAGTGGAAATCTCAGTCGGACGAAGCCAACGGCTTTTTGCCTCCGCCAAGATCTGTCTCATGTCTGTTTACAGTGAATAAAATTCTTTTAAATCAGTTCATAAGTACAAGAATGCATACATGCACCTATGAGAACTACTCGCCAGAAAAAAAATGATATTTATTATTTGCAATATGAGAATTCATGTGAAATAAGATTTCAAGGTTTCCTTTTTATTTTATCAATGCAAAATATAAAACTTCAGTTCAGCATACAATTATATTTTCCAGACATGTGCATAGGTGTGCATAAAGTTAGGCATGAAATTTCGTGCCAATAAAACTTCTGAGACCCTGATCATCTTATTTTAAATTTTAACAATGAGCTGTAAAAAGCACATTGGTCAAAATAGATGTCAATAAATTAAGAGCATAAGATTAAAAAATGCAAATATAATACAATAAAACACTAGGAACTCTAAAAAACCTTCCAACTTCAAACTTCACCACAACCATATTTTCGATACATAAAAGTTAGAGAAGGTCATTAATATTGTTAACTAAGACTGCTACAACAATCACTTCGGTTTTCCGAAATAGACTGGGTCAAAGAATTTTATGGTTACTGTTGCTTCATTGCAGTAAATATATAGTTAAAATGCTGTTGAAGTAATTTTTGAAATATCATTTTTCAAATCTTCAAATTTTTCAAAACTTAAAAAACATAGCTTTAATTTCACATCGGCTTATCCATGGATCAAAAAGAACAGCTATTTGACTTCAAAACCAATTTTTTCCCAGCACCAAACTCAATGTGCATCACACGAGGCACAAGAAACACAAGTGGCGCTGGATATTCAAGAAAAACATGCCACAGCTCACCAAGGATTGAAAACTTAGACTCAAAAGAACATTTAGCCTCTTGTAAAAAGAATTAACCATCTTAATCACAACTTATAAAGCAACTTACATAGGGCTGTTGTATCGGTAAGACAGACTAATGTTCTAGAAAACCATGCCAGACACATAATTTAGCAGGTCGCATTTTTTTAATTTAAAAAAAAAATCTCTGATACATCTTGAGTGTGTTGAACTTCTAATACATATAAACAATGACAACTAATCATGTTAATTAGAACTCATAATTTAATTTAGAAGTCCTATAAAATGATGAGAATTATAATTTAAAATGCTTTTTGATTTATTAAGGATCAGAAAATTTATTTTACTCAACTATATATATATATATATATATATATATAAACACACATATATGTTTGTGTTATATATAAAAAGCCTTGTCCAATTAATATCCATGTACTTATATTTCTAAAAAGGTCTGTCACATCCATCGCCCTTTATTTATGCTAATGCAGCATAGGTCACACGAATTGCTTCTCAATCCTTAAAGCTCTAAATGAGCATGGAGATTTGAATATGTAATGAAACCAAGGACTTCCATGGTTTTGCAATCATGAAAGGTTCAAGGAACACATGAAAACTTAAGACAACAAACAAGTGCAGCTCTTTTCATCTAAAATTATAGAGGGAAGTCTCCTCTCAGAGAAATATTTGAATATAGGTAAAACTTTGAAGTACAAAAAGTTTTTGGTCTCTCCAAAAATTAAGAACTATGAGATATGGAATTTGATCATTGCAATAATTGTTTATCAAAAGGAGCATCTTCAATCCCCTTTTTATCAGCAGTTCTAATTCAAGTATATAAAACAACAACAACATCAAACATTTATCCCATTATATGGGATCGGCTACATGAATCATTTTTCTCCATTGTGTCCGGTTAAGAGATTCAGCCCAAAAGTTGGCTTTAAATTGCCTCTTCATCCACTTACTATGGATAATATGAAAATCTTTTTTATTATTTAAAGTATTTGATACAACTATATAGACTAGTATAAGAAGAAAATAAGAAATTATCCTACATCAAAACATGAAAAACAAACAAATACAAATAAAAGCCTTCATACTATCAATATATACAATCAACTTCCTTTTTTCCATGAGTTGATCCTAATTTTCTTGTCCAAATCTGTGTAATCCTGATTTACTAAAATGAATTTGAGGATTTAACATGCATCTATGAGATGATTATTTCATTCCTTGGCATGAATTTGCCCTCATCAAGCTGGAGAGTAGATTTTTTTATTCGAGAAAAAGATCAAAATGACCACTTGACTCTTTATGAAAGATCAAAATAGTATTCAATTATATTAAAGTATCATGTTGATCTCTTTACTCCTTAAAGATTGTTGACCCGTAAGCTGAAACAAAAAAAAAATCAAAATCAAATCCACGTACCTGCCATCCTAGGCCGTGGGCAAATTATTGTGTCCGATGTCCGGACACCAATAAAAACACGCCACGTCAATCAAAAAATATGGGGGCTCAGTGCATCCGAGTGAGTGAGTGAGGTGGCGTCTCTGAATTGGCTGTCCACACGTCAGTCAGGTGACCAGACCCAATAATTTGCCCACTTCGTGACCGTGCCTCATGTCGCTTCTCCCCCACGATCTCGGCACGACCGGATGGCCCTCTCTTTGATTTGCAAATCTTGAATAAGCAATAATCTTTGCAAATAACCCGCACCATGCTTTCCTTTAGGTTTCAAGTTAATTTTTTTTATATATAAAAATAATATAAAATAATTTTAATTATAATTATATTAATCAAGTATAATTAATTATAATTATTATTTTTTAATTAATCATAATTTGTAAACTAATTATTATTAATTAATTATATTTTATTAGAATTAATTAATATTAAGTTATAATTAATTTTAAATTAATTATAATTTATTATCTTAATTAATTTTTATTTTTTAATTAATTATTAAAATTAATTATAATTTATTAAATATGGTTAATTAAAAATAATTATTTAATTAATTATAATTAATTGATTTTAATTATAAGTAACGCAAGACGCCCCTCCACTTGCCTCGGTCCACGCGTCGGTCCGCCGATCCGCCGGTCCTGAATGTATAATCTAAACTCATGTGCGACGAACTAGCAAACCCTTTGCGTACTCACATAGCATTGTGGGGAGGGAAACTAGCCCGACGCCTACGACGAGGCGGACAATCGCCTAAAGTTCCGCTCTCGACATTCGCGACGAACTGGCAGACCTCCTACGCGCTCATGTAGCATTGTAGGGAGGGAAGTCGATGCGACACCTACGATGAGACGGACAGTCTCCTAAAATCCTATCCTCAATGCTTGCGACGAGCCGGCAAATCCCCTGCGAGCTCAAGTAGCGTTGTAGGGAGGGAAACCGATGCGGCGCTTGCAACGAGAAGGATAATCCCCGGAGTGCTCACGTAGCTCAAGGGGGATAAAATAATAACAAAAAAAATAATACGCTTAAACGCTCATGTAGCAGGCGGGGATAAAAAAAATATTTGCGACCGCGGTTTATTTTGACACCTACCTGAAGTGCTCACGTAGCGTCGAGGGGAAGGTTGCCTCTTGATTTTTTCCCTAAACGGGGGAGACGCTAGGAGGCTGTCGAAATTCAGACTGAAGATTTCGTGGACTTGAGCAGAATTTGAGCCTACATGTGAACAAATTTTGAACAGAAAAGGACATGCAAGAATTTGGACTCAAATGAACAATAGTGGATCCAGACTTGTGGACTTTTGAACTTGATTGAACACGAGCAGAGGACCTGAACAAAACCAAAGTTCAAATTCAAATAAAATAAAATAAAATCAAAGTTGGAACCAAATTCAAGTCAATCTGAGCATGTAATTGCACTTGCAAGGACTTCATAAGACTCTTGATAAGCACTTGAACATGTACTTTGAACTCGAACCGGATTGAATACAAGGGACCAGTGAACTTGTGCAACTGACTCAGACTCAAGTGAACTCAATCTCAATTTGAAAGTGAAATAAATTGAACAAAGACTTGAACTTGAATGGAGTCTGAACTCAAGAGGAGCACAAAGAATCTAAGTACGAACCAAACTTGAATTCACACTTGAACTCGTGCTATACAACATTAAGTGGAGGTTGTAGACTCGATGAACTCGAGTCTAAATGAAACCCAACTTGGACTCAAACACATGCAAAGATCAAAACTTGAATCACACACGAGAAAACTCAAACTACAAAATCTTGATGCATGAATTCCTACGACATTCCCTACAATTGCTTGTAGATTGAGATGGCAATGCTGGTGTTCGATGCTGGAGGACCCGCCCCTACAAGCAAGTATAATCAACAAACCACCTGAGATTGGTGAAATGTGAATATGATGTGGGAACAGTGGGTCTTCTACGAACACCTCTAGGAGGCGTAGTGGATACAACGAATCCCTCCAAATGAGTATAAACCACTTGTGGATAACAACAGTGGATACATTGTAGATACAACGAACCACTGTGGACACAAGTACAAATATCTCCTACGACAATGGTGATTAAAGTCTACAAGTACATCGGGTACGAGGGTAACTCGATGTACGGAAAAGGACACCCCCTGGCAGAAAGTATGAGATGTTTTAGCAAATTAGAACTAAACTTCCTGGTGTTCCAAAATGCCTTCTCAATCCTGTACCTGGGAAGGAAAACAACTCTGGCATCCACAAATATCAAAAATATCAAGTCCACTATAATGATGATCTCAAAAGGAGTTCTCTTCAAAGCAATAAATTTCAAAGTCCAGAAGAACCCTTCCCCGGTGAATGAGAAAGGGGGAGTCAACATCAAGACCATAATGCAACCAGATCCGCAACACTCGTACTAGCGAACAGAAGGCGTGTATAAGCTCTCAAATGAAATGTTGTGTATTCAAATGGCAGTTACCTGCACAACTACAACTATTTCAAAATACCCCTGTATATGCACCATAGTTTGTATACACATAGGTACACAAGAGATAAATACAATCTCAAAACCCGCATGGGTCCCGGCGAGCTTGCTATTGGTACATACGTAACGCCTAGGGATGCTGCACGGGTCAACAAGTGAATTTAAGTTCGAATCTGATCCTTCTATACGGATCAATAGGAGTCGACAGGGTTCGAACCACTAAACAAATATACGGTTGTGCCGACCGGTGTATTTGTTTAAATACTTTTATATTAGGCCTTCAAGGCCTTTAACAAAGAGAATTCACTAAACAAAGGCACGAAACACAATTCTCCTAAGTAGGTAAATAGGAGTAGACAAGGTTCAAACCATCGGATAAATACGCGGTCACGAAATTGACAGGAATATTTATTTTGTACATTCATATTAGGCCTTCAAGGCATTTATCAAAAGAATTCACTAACAAAGACACAAAGCCTACGAGAAACCCGATCCTCAGTCAACAGCTCAGCCGAGTTGACAAGGTTCGATCAACCAAACGGAAATGATCCCAAACACCCCGATGATGGCCGTGTTGAATGCAAATCTCAACCAGAGGGGTCCATTCCAAATATTTCAAATGCCTTTTAAACTACATCCAAAATCCCCAAAATCTCAAAATCTGAAAATATTTAAAACTGAAACAGATCCATCGCATTTAAAGCAAAAAAAAATCCATCCACCCTTCGCAACAGTTTGCCGATGTGGACAAATTGAAATGTACTTCGGCTCACAAAGAACTAATACCTAATCGAAAATATCACTATGATTCATTCTTAAACAATCTCCTGCCAGTAAGGACGTGGTACATGTCCTCTAACCGGTGATTTTGCCGTTAAATGGCACCGCAGGATAAACGGTTATGACCCGGGGCCCTCTGAACCGAGTGATTTTGCCACCAAATGGCACCGCGAAATACCGGTTATGGCCGGAGCCAATACGTTTCTTATTGGCATCAAATTCTTGAGATATGAATCAATAGAATATGATCAATAGGGCACAAAGCCCTCTATCAGCTATGGTAGATTCAAATTTGTCCCCTTAGATAAACACTCACCCCGGGTCTACAAGGTCCCCTTGGACGAACCAACCCATGGCTGCCGACAAGGATCTGTCAGGTTGGGTCGTGTACCTCTTCTTACTAAGTAGATCAGGGATCACGATGGCCCGGGACAACGGAACCATGGGATCTTAATCAGGCCCATCATCCATTCCCCCACCATCCTCTTTAAGTACAAGATGGTGAAATTCCTAACTTTAAATATCAAATCTCAAAATCTTCCAATCCTCCAAATTTCTAAATTCTCCAACTATCTCAATACCCATTGCTGCTACTATATGCCAGATAACACGTATTTTATACATATATGATTGACGACTAGCCTTAATCGAAAGTTTTCTCTTGTTATCGAGAGGGGTAATTAACTATAGGGGCTTGCGCCTATAGGAAACCAGAACTCAAATCATAAAGTCCTCACAAAATGAGGGCGAAATCTCTGAGTAGTGTCTTATCTACAAACTCATCTGCCTTCCAAAATTTACCCCGGAACTTAAATCTGTTAAAACTCCCTTGCCAAAGATAAAAGCAATCAATCAGCACGATCATAACGGGCGGAGGCCGGGGCCGAATTTTCGGAGCCCACAAAGAACTAAAATTATCATAAATTTAATTCCTCTTTAAGGAGTTGAGGGATTAAAATAGTCATTTTTTATATAGTTGTAGATCATTTTGATCTTTCATAAAGAATTCGGAGACCATTTTGATCATTTTTTTTTTTCTTTTTTATTCTCAACTTAGATAAAATTGCTTGAAACACTCCACTATTTAATTTCTATAAGTAATTGATTCATATATGCATAGGATGTAAAAAATCAAGCCATTGTCTATTTTCTCTTTGATGAAGGGTAAGCCGACCCCTATATGCTTTGTCTGATCATGATGCATTAGATTATGAGCTATGCTGAATGCAAGCTTACTATCACAACAAAGTCTCATCGGGTTGTCCCACTAAATCTTCAAATCACCTAGAATGATGTTTAACCACAATAGTTCACAAACAAGTGGAGCCATTGCTCAAAACTTTCTTTTGTCTCTTGATCTTCTCGAGCTTAATGTCGAGTTTGTTCACGAACTTCAAATGATGTTGTTCGCGAACATAAATAAGCGAACGCATTAGTGTTCAAGCTTGTTTATTTTAGAATCGAGTATTTAAAATATTGTTCAAGTTTGTTTGTTTAGTTAATTAAACAATCACGAACGAACTTTAATCGAACCGAACAACGAGTAGCTCGTCGAACATTTGGTTCACTTACAGCGCCCTACCCTAAGCTACTCCGCCCAACATTCTCCTTATTTCGCTAGAACCATTCAGCGAAAAGAACACCGTAGAGTTTGCCTGCAATGACTTAGCTTGTAAACCATGCATAAATCACCAAAGAATCTTCACTAACATTTGATGTAACATTAGATTCACTGATTGGTTGATAGTTGTTTTACACAAATGTTTATAAAGGTAGGCCATGCATACTTCATTTAATCTTTCTTCGCCATCTCCCCAACAACAACAAACCTTTATCCCACTATATGTGGTCGGCTACATGATTCATTTTTATCCATTGTGTCATATTAAGAGTCAAATTTTCATTTAAATTAAAAAAATGTCATTTCTAATACTTCCTAACCATATATTTTTAGGTTTACCTCTATATTTCTTAATATAAGTAAGTCTAATACATCTACTCTCCTAACAATGTCATTGAAAGGCCAACATTCTATGTGACCAAACCATCAAATGTGATTCCCTCTAATCATATCCAATGGAGCTACTCCAATATTTTCATGTATATACTTGTTTCGCATTCTATATCAAAGTGTAAAGTCACTCATCCACCAGAGCATCATCATCTCTGCAACACTTAACTTTTTATGTGACCAAACCATCTAACGTGACTCTTTCAAATCATATTTTCCACTGGAGCTACTTAACCTTTTCACATATGTACTTTTTCACATCCTATCTAAGTATAAAATCATTCATCCACCTTAGCATTCTCATCTCTACAACACTTAACTTAATTTTATGCTTCTCTTTTAATGGTCAACATTCTCTGCCATAAGCAATGTAGGTCTCACCATCATCTTATAAAATTTCTCAGCTTAAGGAGTACTTTTCTATAACACAATAAGCCTGAAGCATTACCCCACTTCAATCATCTAACTTGCATTCTACTAATAATATCCCCATCACTTTTCTATCACATAATAAGCCTGATGCATTACCCCACTTCAATCATCTAACTTGCATTCTACTAATAATATCCCCATCTATTTCACCATCACTTTGAATAATAGACCCGAGATATCTAAAACTTACACTCTTTTCAATGACTTGATCACCCAATGTCACAACCCCACCACCAGATCTATACTACTAAAATTACACTCTATGTATTTGATTTTTTAAATCTACTCAAACAAAAATCTTTAGACAGTAAGAGTGACCTCTATAATTCAAGTTTTTGATCAACTCCCTCTCTAGTCTTATCAAAAAGAAGAATATCATCAGCAAAAAACATAAACCAAGGGCATTCTCTACAAATATCTAGTAATTAAGAACATCCCTGACTAAAGTAAAAAGATATGGGCTTAAATAGAAAAAAATATGATCAAACTACCTTTTGTTTGAACACAAGTATCAGCTCTTGTATACATATTCTAAATGACTTGAATATAAGAATTATTAACTCTTTTCTTCTCTAGACCCTTCAGAGCACTTCACTTGAAATTTTATCATATATTTTTTTAAAATCAATAAATATTATATATAGATCTCCCTTACTCTCCCTTTACTTCTCCATCAAACCTCTCAACAAATGTATAGCCCCCGTAGTAGACCTACCCGGCATTAATCCAAATTAATTTTGAGAATCATCAATATCACGTTGTAACATGTGCTCAATTACTCTTCTCCCTCTCCCCGGCTTATAAAATTTACATTCACCATATTGATGAAGAATGCAAACAATTCAAATTTTTAGGTTTCAAGCTTCTTTTGATTGAGCGCTCCTTAAGACCTTATTTTGTTCTCCCTCTCCCTATCATCAACGTCCTAATGACATTAAATCAATTGGTTAAGCAGAAATTCTTCATATGTATAAAAATTCTATGATGGTTGACAGGTAAGAGCTACAAATATTTTATGAATTCTCAACTAAGCGAGTTCCCAATATGGTTTTATATTTCATATAATCCTAAGCTTTTCTTTTCTTTTTCCACGATTGAAATTCTAGCTATTTGCTTTGTGCTATTACATGTGGAGTTAGAATGCTTATGAATTCTTTCGATGTAAGTAGGATTTCACGTTAGTAGGATTTAGTTAATCTTGTAAATTTATATTTAATAAATTATGTGAGGGTTGAATCCAAAAAATTGTTTCATATGACATGTGTTAAATCCTAACAAATTATTTGGCTACTTATTTCAAGATCTAAGAATTTTAGCACACATAATATAAATGAGTCTATTTCTTAAAAGAGTAGAAAAGAGAAAGTACACTAGACATTAACAAGCATGAAAGTTTTGTTAATGCATAGGGACAAAAAACCAACTGGCACGGCCGAAATAAGGAGAAAACTAAGGGTTTCAATCAACTTAAACACTGATTTTTTAGGTGGGGATTATGTTTGGTTATCATGTCATGTCATTTATTGATACCCCAAGACAAAATAAGATTTTCTTTTAGTGTCAACTATCATCCAGTGGATGATAAGCATTGATACGTCACCAAAAATCGCCTTGATTGAGCATGAATCTAGACGCATATCAAGTTAGAAACTTCCGAAATTAAATTTGGGATCATCCAAACTCCAATTTTAACAAACTTATAATCAAATTGAATGACTCGACTTAACGAGCCAAACGACACTAAAATCTTATGGTCGAATCAAGCGGCTCGACGCAACGAATCCAACAAGCCCAATATCGCTTAATTCTAACATCATTACGACACTTAAATGACAAACGCTTTATGATCGAGGGAAGCAGTATGGTCGTCTGATGGAACACTTTGAATTTGCCCATAATCTTCTCCATATTTACGAGATATATCAATCTCAAAATCTATGAATAGATCCCCTCTTCCTACATGAAAATGGGGAAGACTTTTGGAGAAGGCTTGGACCATGAGCTAGAAATTCCATAGAGCTCTGAAGCTTGAATCCTGAAGCTCCACCCTGGCATTATCGCCGACGAACCCTTGCAGCTCGGCTACCAATGCTTGACCTCGACATGACCATTATTGAACTTTCGTCCATGCGTCATTGCCGGCTCTCCATCCGACCTCTATCGCTTGACAACTATGTTCCTTCCAACCACTTTCGTCTATCGACTACGACCCTTCCAACCACCATCGCATGCTGACTACGATCCTTCTGATAACCGTCACCCTCCGACTATGGTCCCTCCGACCATGGTCGCCCAACTATGATCCTTCTGACCTTCTTACGCCCGCCGACTATTATCCCTCCCATCACTGTCGTCCTGCTACGATCCTTCCAACCACCATCGCCTGCTGACTAAGACCCCTTAAACTATTGTCACCCAATACGTACGGTCCTTCCGAGTTACGACCTCCATCATTTGCCAACTATAGTCCCTCAGACCACTATCACCCAAATACAATCCTACCAACCAAATGAACAAACCAAGACTCTTTTGAGAATAGCTCTCATGTCATTAGATTCTTCCAGCCCCACCATATAAAAAGATCTATATGATGTACATTTGCTATATTGAGCCAACGTCTACCCCCGAGGAATGGCATCATTTGTAATTAACAACAAACACTAGTATATTCATTCATAGTAAGGCCCCATAAGTTTTCCCCTTTCAATGATTTCCACGTAAAAATTATGGTACCTCTTATGAATATTGCACCCCTCTCTTAGTTGTTTGTGTTGGATCTTTGTATAAAACTATGATGTTAAACTCTATATTTTTCTACCGCCGAGAATATTCCGGCAAGCAACAAGCATAAATGTCGGCAATGGTGCAACATTAATAAAGAAGATGATATGTTGAGCTCTAATCGTAGAGTGATGGCATGTGTTTTCATTGAAGCGAGTGACAATAGGTAACGACCCTAGCTTGTGCGATTTAAGTTTGGAACAAATATGGATACTCGTTCTTTGCACAAATGCATCATTACAAAATCATAGACATTGAAATTTTTATATTAATGGTAGCATTATTCTTGTTGTTTGAATGAACTGACACTTGCAGTCCGTTTCACTTTTACTTTTTAAAACATGAAGTCAAAACTAGTTGCAATGTCAGCTATCGCCTTGTCGCAAGAATTATGACCATGAAATTATAAGCAAATTCTACATGAACGAGTATTTTATCCCATTCTTTTGAGTACACCTGCTCAGCAAGGGATCTCATCAGTCCTAGTATGGATTCAATCATGATACATCTAATGTTAGAACATATCAACGAATCTAATAGCCACATCCAATATTAGTGAATATGCTCTAGTGATACATTATGCAAGATTGACAACCCAAGTCACTGAAGGAAAACTCTAAGACATTTCTTTCACTAAATGGTTTCAAAAGAGATGGAGAAGGCAGACTGAGTAGTTTAAAGTTAGCAAAATAGATTTGGTCTAAATTTTCATACAAATAATCTCCCAGAAATGGAAAAAAAAAATCATTAAATATAAACCAAATGATTATTTTGGGGATGAAGGTTTTTATGAGCTACAAACTTTAAGACCTCTAAAATTATATAATAAATAAAATTATAATATAGATTATTACATTTTACTTTTCTATTTAATATTCTTAAATATTAATTTTTACTTTTCCTAAAATTAGAACAAATCCTTATATCAGCTAATATATAAAGCTGTTAACTAATTGTCTTATTTTTGGCAAACATAAAACCAGATTATGTATCATTCTATAATTAAAACCTGCTTTCACAATATGCTCGAAACAAGATCACTTGCAATCAATATAAATCAGAAGATTAATTTGAAAATTTAACAACAGGAAATATAAAAACATATGCCTGTAAATCACCATTCGCAAAACACTTAAATAATTAAAATTAATAAACAAAGAACACAAAAGAAAGCAGAATAACACGGGGAGAAAACGGGCCCAACCAATATACATGATCGCGTTTTTAACGCTCTTCCTTCTTCCTTTCTTTAATCGCTTCTCCTCTGCTGCCATAAAAAATATTTCGTCGGCCTCCTCGGAAAGATCTTTCCGCCGGCCTCTACTCCATTGCCTGCCTTCGGCTGCCACTGTCCAACCCAAGGAAGAATAAATGAACAGCGCTCGATCTCGACACCTTCTGCCGTTTCTTCCGCCTCGCGCCCTTTCCTATCGCTCTCATTTTGATCGCGCCTTCCGCTTCGATGAACAAACTATTATTTAACAAGAAAAACCAGAAAACGAAAAACATACAAAATAGGCGCATACAAAACAAGAGGATTTCATATATGTTATCATATTTAATAATAATTTACAATATTTAGCTTTATGATAAATAATTTTTTTAAATATCATAAAGTAATTTATTTTAATAAAACAATTTACATTAAATTGACTATGACTAATTTTTTTAAAAAAATTAAGTTATTTAATATATAGTTACATTGAAATAATCAAAATTTTGCATGAAATAGAATTTTACTTCACAATTTGAATGTGCAATGAATTTATAAAATATTTTATATTTATAATTATTATGTCAATTATGGTGATAGAGTACAAGTACACATTAATATCTTTTACTTTTATTGATATTAATACTTTAGTTACGATGTCAAATACCTCCTATGAAGGAACTTTTATTTGGTCTGGTGAACGTACGTAGAGCTACGTCCGATCGGTACTAAGATTGCATGAACAAAATGAGAAATACCGAGCAAATACTGAGCAATACCAATAATAACGAAAAATATCATTAGGTGAAGACGAAATACCGAGTTATACCAAAAAATACCGAGAAAAACTCGATATTGCTCGGCATAACTCGGTATTAGTCTTCCCAGAGCGGTATTCCTCCATATTATCAAATAATACCTATCAATACCGATCAAATACCGAGCAAAAATTGAGTAACAAGCCTCTGACCGGACGTAGATCTACGTCCGATCAGAGGACGTAATAATTGTTCCCTATGAAGGGTGGTTGTGAGTAGATACCCTTGTTCCAAAAAAAAAGTGCGCATTAATATCTTTTACTTTTATTGATATTTTCCCATGATTATGTTAAGTTCTATCTTTTGCTTTTTATTGATATTTTTTCATGGTTATGTTAAGTTCTATGTGTTTGAGCTATTAAAAGTTTATAATTGATAGAAATATTTCTTTCCTTTTAACAAACTTATATTAATAAGATTTCCAAACTTTTAATGACAAATATAATTGCTAAATCCCTGTTAATACTGATGTCTAGTAAAGCACAAAACTCAAATTTCTAATTTAAAAAATAAAGAAAGCGAAATTTAAAATATGAAGAAAACATGCATACAACCAAATGCATCACTTAATGATACCAGAATTTGACGTCTTGGGCTCGTTAGATTCGTCTCGTCGAGCCACTCGATTCGACTATAAGCATGTCATATTTGGAAACCACTTGGTCATTTTCAATTTATAATTAGAACCTTCCAAATGCGCTACAGCTTTCCGATTTGGACCCATTTGGGCTCGGATTGAGTCCAATTTGATGTCATTAGGTTCATCTTTTCAAGACTTTCAATTCAACAAAAAATTTGCTGCAATCAAAGTTTAGTTGATCCCAAATTTAATTTTTAAAATTTCCAACTTTGATACATTATCATGAAATTATCTTGATCGGGCACGAATCTCGAGGCAAAACCCAACCCGAGAACTTCAAAAATTAAATCCGGGAGCACCCGAACTCCAATTTCAGCAAGCTTAAAGTCAAACTGAGCGTCTCAGAAATACGAACCCATCGACACCAAGTTCAACTCATGTCGAGCCCAAATCAAGCACCCGTAGAGCTGTTGGAAAGTTCGTACCACAATTTGAGTTGCCAAACGGTCTCCAATTTTGATGATCTTATAGTCGAATCGAACGGCTCGACGAGTGGAATCCAACGAGCCCAAGATCGCTGGATTCCAACATCACTAAGGCCTTCAAATGGCTGACGAATGGTGTATGATCAAGGGATTCAATATCAGCCGTCCATTCAACTACTCCCTGTTCGCCCCAGATCTCACAACTATTTACAATCCATGCCACTCCAGAAAAATTATAAATAGACCCCTCATTTCTCATAAGCGAGGAGGGAAGCAAGAAAAAGAAGGGAAGAAGAAGAGAAGGGGAAGGAGAATCAGCTCCTCTTCGACCACCTCCGAAGTTCTTCCCACCGCCCGAACACGCTAAGATTCCGCCGGATATTCAGGAGAATGCCAGAATTCGCCCAACTTCCATGGGATGCAGAAATTCTTCTCAATTAACGACAAAGTTCCCTCCTGACGCCGAAACTCCGCCCAAGTGATGCCAGAGTTCTCCTCGTCCACCAACAGACGTCGGACTTCTACCAAACACCTGACATTCACTCTTCGCCAAGTTTCTACCCGACGCCGGACTTCTACCAGTTATCGGACTTTCGTTGGACGTATATCCGAAGATAGATTTCTTTCCATTGCTGGACTTCTCCCC
>NW_021319056.1:0-2452 GCF_001605985.2 Dendrobium catenatum
CGTGAGATCGACCGGGACGATCAAGCCAAGTTTCAATCATCCAGGAGTGCATCCAGGGCAATGCTCTGGCCAATCCACTGGGATTTTTATTGATCAGCCAGGCCGACGTCCATATCGGCCTGGACGATAAAGTTGGCTACTTGCAATTAATGAGCTCCTTTGAAGCTATTCTATTTAAGAGCTCTTGTTTAACATTTTTGAAGACCTTCGGCTACTACCTTGACCTGAGAAGGCCTTGAGGAGAGAAAGAGAGAGAGGGAGAGAGAGAGGATCTTGTGAGGGGGAGCTTGTGAGGGGATTCACAAGGGTTGCTTCAAGGATCGCTCTGCTTGTTGTTCGTCTGGAGTTTCTCATCCGTGGAAGGGTCGGTAGAGGTAAGGAGTTAGCTTTTGGTTGTGGTTCTCTGCCAGCTTCAGGAGGAAGCAAAAGGAGGTAGGTTCTCTGCCTTATCGGGGTGGCAAAAAGGAGGTTCTTGTAAGGGCTTCTCCGCCTAGCCATGGGGGCTAAAGGAGAGTCACGTTTTGTAGTGCAATAGTTGGAGGGTGCCTCCAAGGAGTGGACATAGGTCTAGTCGACCGAACCACTATAAATTTCTGTGTTCTTATTTCTTGCTTCCGTACTTTTAATTCTGCATTTGTTTCTTTGTGGTGTGATTTGGTTTATGCAATTTTTATTCTTTGTGAAAAGAAATTTTTAAAATACCAATTCACCCCCCCCCCTCTCCTCTTGGTTAGCTTGGGCCAGTTCTATAGGGCTTAACATCCCTAACGAACTTTCAGGACTAAGTCAAGTCTATAATTTTAATTTAAATGAATTTTTTACTTTTCCTTGAGTCAATTGTAATGTGTTGGATCCTAAAGCTAAGTAACATTTCACACACACACTCAAGAGAGAGAGAGAGAGAGAGTAAAGGGATATTTAGAAAATTAGTTTTTCTAACCAAATCATACAGGATGATTTTTGATCATCCTGGACAATCTATTCAGTTCACAACCCTAATTTGGACATCTAGGTCAAGTAAACCTGATTAAGAAAATCATCTTTGATGAAACTCTCATCATCCTAGGTGATATGCTTAAAAAAAAAAACTAGCCGCCAAACTCATTTAGGAAAGATTTTAAAATTCTTAAATTTGCACTAATCATACAGGATGATTTTGATCATCCTAGATGATTTATAATAATCATGCCTAAATTGATTAGGTGATTAGGAGAGTTCTTAATGTTTGATTTATCAATCATATCATTTGGGATGATCAGAAAATCATACTGGACAATATTTAACAAAAACATTAGTTTTCTCCTAAGTGTCCTTGACATCCCAAACGATCTGATTGATGATTATGTCCTATTTTAAACTAGTCGTATAGGATGATCATATCACTTCCTTGATGATAAGTTATATTTCCACATATCATCCTTATTTATCTCCTTGATGTCTCAAAATATTTCCTTAATGAAAGTATATGTTTGAACTAATTATACAGAATAATTGAAACATCAACCTAAATAATAAGATCAAAATTTATATTTTAATTGTATAGGAAACTCAAATCATTATATCTGGAAAGGGCTGATTTAAACTAATCATACAGGATAATCGATAGATCATCTTGGATGATCATTGATGGCAAGTTTAAAATTAGGGCTTTTTTTGATCTCTCTTATTTAAGCTTAAGTATTTATCCTTTGACATGATCTTTTACTGAAGTCCTAACCTAAGGGAGCTTAGAGAAGGAGAAGGTGAGCTTGGGAGAGAGAGTAAGAATCATTTGAGGGGGAGTTTGTGAGGGGAATCACAAAGGTTGCTCTAATTAAGGAATCATTCATCTTCTTTAAGCATCATCCTTAGTTCTTTGGTCACTCTAGGGAGACGATCATCAGCATCAGATCAGGTTCTCTTCCTACTTTAGGAGAGAGTAAAAGGATTCAAGGTTCTCTTTCTTCAGGAGGATGAAAAATGATTCAAGGTTATCTACCTCACCAAGATAATGGAAAAATTTTGTGAGCACTTCTCCGCCTTGCTGTGGGAGCAAAAGGAGAGTCCCTGAAGGTTTAGTGCAATACTTTGATAAGGTGTCTCCAAGGAGTGGACTTAGGTCAGGTTGACCAAACCACTATAAATCTTGTGTTCTTTCTTATTACTTTTCCATATTTTAATTTCCACACTTTCATTTTCTAAGGTTGATTATAAGGTTAAAATCTCTTGTTTATTTTGTTAATCGCCCATGTATCAAAGGTTGATCTTATTTATTTTAAAATATTCAAAAAGGTTTTAAAAAGATTTTTCTTTTGTTTAAGAATTTTCAAAACTACCAATTCACCCTCCTCCCTCTTGGTTAGCCTCTTATTTCCACTTATTCTGCTAGAATAAAAACTTGAGATAAATTATGCATAACTTATGAAGGTACAAATTGTTGAGTCTAGTAATTAGGTTGTTAAGCCTAACGTGA
>NW_021319056.1:7424-25965 GCF_001605985.2 Dendrobium catenatum
AAATGAGGTTAAACAATCCAGGTTGAACATTCTTTTGCTTGATTATAAACTTTTTCACATGAAACCCTCCTAATTCATTTCTAAAATTGTATACTAGGTTTATATAGATTGTTATATCCCTATAGAGAACTCACAAACTATGAAAAGTTAAAAAAATTGAGAGGTTTACCTTCTTCCTTTGATGCAAAAATTACTACCATTACTGAGCCTAAAAACTTAAATATTTATTCAATTGATAACTTATATGGATCACTAATTGCTTACGAGAAAGGAGTGAACTAAAAGCAGCTTGATGCAAATGAAAAGAAAAAGGTGAAAATGTAGCCTTAAAGGCTAATAATTCTGGCACTAATTCCTCAAGTTTTGAAAATGATAGCCTTGCTTTAATTATAAGGCAATTCAAGAGCTTTTTAAGAAAAAAGAAAAAGCATCATCAGAAATGGAACAAAGGTAAGAACTATAAGAATTCTAAAGTTTCTTCTGATGTTATTTATTTTGAATGCAAGAAGCCAGGGCATCTTAAGTCTAACTGCCCAACTCTGACAGCTCACCAAAGAAAGGAGAAGGGTAAAGAAAATCCTAACTTTAGGAAGGATAAGAAAAGGATCCGAAAGGCTTTCTATGTAGACTCTGCATCAGACTTCTCTGAAACTAAAGCTGAAGAGGAGGTAACAAACCTGTGTTTAATGGTTGATGAACATCTTGATCACTCCGATCAAGAAGAGGTATGTGAGCTTACTTATAATTAATTACTTGATATTTTTGAAAAAATTCATTGTTCGTATATGAAGCTCAAGAAATTACATGCTAGTCTCAAAATTGAATTTTTAAATCTATAAAAAGAGCATAAAATTCTAAGGAAACATCATTCCACTCTGGAGAGCAATCATATGACTTTGTTGGATGAATTAGGCTTATTGAATGTAAAGCATCTTGATTTAACTAATGAGCATGATTCCTTAAAAAAGTTTATATGTTGAGCTACAAAATGCATAAAAGGACTTAGATACTCTTGCAACTAATTTAGATAGTAAGAAGCATGCTTTTAAAATAGAAATTCAATTCTTGAAAATACAAATAAGTTTTTAGAAGCTAAATTAATTGTTTTCAAAGAAAATAAAAAACCACCCATAATGCTTGAGTTTCACAATCCATTAGATCAGCATGCATCATTCAAACCTAGGAAGAGGCACTATAACCCAAGTAGATTATTACACCATTTTTTGATGCTAGATGTTTTTCATGTGGCATGCTAAGACATATCTCATGAAGCACCCACCATAGAACAAACTTAGTGTGAAGACCTAAAGTTCAAAATTCACAATATAGCATGTTTACACCTTATTCTTCTTTCCATAAGATGAGACCAAAACCTATTTAGGTTCCTAAATATAACATTTGATGACCTTGTAGGGGTGCTCTCACAGAAGGCCTCATTAGAGTTTGTGGTACCTAGACAGTGTATATTCCAAGCATATGATTGGATATGTAAATAAATTCATTTTATTGGAAGCTATGGCAAGAGGCAAGATAACACTTGGAGATAATACCAAAGAAGAGTGGTCTGGTCAAGTATAATTGGAAACTCTAAAAATGTTATGAATGAAAATGTTTTACTAGTTGATGGCTTGAAACATCACTTGCTCAGAATCAGTCAGCTCTATGATAAAGGCCCCAACATAAATTTTTTATCAAATAGCTACATTATAAGCTTAAATAAAAATATTATTCTGCGAGGAAAAAGGATCATGAACATCTACATACTCTATTTAAATAAAATTGAATATGTTGCTTTATTTTGCTTAAAAAATATTGTTGTGAATCTTAGTTGTGGTATAGGAGGTTATATCATCTTAATATGAAAACCCTTAGAAAGATCACCCAAAAAGACTTAGCGAGAGGGATACCCAAACTAGAGTTCATTAAGGATCACATGTGTGATGCATATCAGTTAGGAAAGTAAGTCAAATCATTTATACCCTCAATTAAAGACATTTTCACTAGCAAACCCTTAGAAGTCCTTCACATGGATCTCATTGGACCTATCAACACTATAGGCTTAGGAGGGAAAGTCTTTCGGCAAGTGGTGTTGTAACTTAGTTTTCATAATTATGTTTTCATATAATGTATATATTTTTTATAATTCCAAAAATTATTATATTGACAATTGTTTCTCCTAACATATATTGGAAATATTGCTTTTACTATTTGTGTATACTAATATTTCTGGAAAATCATACTCCAGCTTAATGAAGATATTAGATTAGGGTTTATTATTTTTTAAGTCTATACTTTTTGCACTTTTCTTGAGTCTAAGAGAGTGTGATTGAAATTGGGTAACCATGTATACACATATTGGGAGAGTGTAAAAATTTGTAATTTTCTAAAACAAATCATACTTTATGATTTTTTATGGTACGGGACTATTTGGGTTGAGCATTCCTCCAGAAAGGTGTTAAATGCAAAGAAAAGTTTCTAAGTCTTGTTTGTACTATATGAAGTTACCATCATACAAACGGATTTTAGAGTATAAAATAGATATGTACAAGTTTGTCTCAATGATTTTTTTATTTTTTATGAACTATTTTTATTGTATGATCTTAGGTTCAACAAATGATGTCTAGAATATGAAATGGTTACGTATCTTTTCATCCATATGAACATATAAATTTTTTGAACTTTTTATACAATACGATCATAGGATCATATAGACAACTTCCAGTATGAAATGGTTGAGTCCATTTTGTTACCAAACGAAACATGGTTTAATTAAAATAGATCATAATTTATGATATGGATTTTGCACAGTAAGTTATTCAGAGTATGAAATCATTTCATACTGAATCGTACCGAATGAATCTATTCAATTTTGAACTGATCGTACTGTATGATGTCAGTTCATACATAGGTAAGTCATAGTACAAAATCAGTTCATACTGGATCAAAGAAGCAAATTTTTTGGATGGTTTTTTGTGCCTTTCATATATATAGTCCTATAAACTGATAGTGGATGAATATTTCTTCATGTTTTCTTTGAGAGCAATGGAGAGAGTTTTATGGGAGAGTTTTTGAGAGTGTGGAAAAGATCTTGTAAGTTGAATTTATGAAGGGTTCTTAAGGTTGTCCAATGATGAGGATCTTTTTGTAAGTTTTGTTCAAACACATCCTTGCTTCTTTGATGTTGCTCGAGAGAAGATCATTGGAGAAGATTTGGTTCTCTACCAACACCAGGAGGATGTAAAAGGATGATGGTTCTCTCTTGACACCAAGAGGATGTGAAAGGATGATGGTTCTTTGCTGACACTTGGAGAGTATGAAAGAATGACAGTTCTCTATCGACACTTAGAGAGTGTGAAAGAATGACAGTTCTCTACTAACACTTGGCGGATGTGAAAGAATGATAGTACTCTTTTGCACCTGGGATTAGTGGAAGAGAGGTGTTTGTTATAAAGGCTTCTCCGCCTTATTGTGGGAGCAAAAGAAGAGTCACTTTGGCAATAATGCAATACCTGAATAGGGAGTCTTCAGGGAGTGGATAAAGCCTACACTTTAGGGCCCCATTCCACTAGAAAAAATCCAGCTTTCTTTGTGGAACTCATCTTCCCTTCTCTATCTCTGGCGTGGCCTCTTATAGTCTCACGCCGACAGCTCTCTGCTTTGTTGCAACCTCCCAACCGTTTGATCCAACCTGTCTCTCCCCTTCGACTCCTCTCTCAAGCTCACCTCCCTCCACCTACCGCCGCGACCCTCACCGGCTCTCTCCCTAACGAGCTTGGAGAAATTTTGCCTCTCCATTCCCTCAACCTTGTAGTTAACTCCCTCTCTGGTTCTGCTCCTCTTGAGCTCGACATCTCTCCTTCCCTCTCCGACCTTGATCTTTCTGGCAACAACCTCACTGGCTCTCTCTCACCTTTTTATGGAACCTATGTGACCGTCTTGTCTCCCTCTACATCAACAAAAATTCTCGCTTAGGCATTATTCCACCTCCAACTACCCCCAATTCATCGTGTAAGAATATCACGGTGCTTGATTTCAGAGTTAATTGGCTTACCGGAGAGTTTCCCTCATTCTTCACTGGACTCCAAAGTCTCACTGACCTTGACCTCAGCAGCAACAACTTCTTCAGTGAGCTTTCTAATTCTTTCTCCGGCCTATTCCATCTCCAAAGATTGAATCATTCATTTAATAAGTTCTCTGGGAGGGTCCCAAAAAGCTTGAGGAGTATGTTCACCACCATAGATTTTGAAGGGAACGCATCAAGTTTCTATGCCAATTGCTCACCTGATTTTGGAGGACTAAAGCCGACATCATCATCGGCTCCATGGCTAGAGCCATTATTATCGCCTCTGCAACAATTGGGTGGGTGGATGAATATTTCTTCATGTTTTCTTTGGGAGCAATGGAGAGAGTTCTATGGGAGAGTTTTTGAGAGTGTGGAGAGAGATCTTATAAGTTGAATTTATGAAGGGTTCACAAGGTTGTCCAATGGTGAGGATCTATTTGTAAGTTTTGTTGAAACTTTTCCTTATTTCTTTGATGTTGCTCGAGAGAAGATCTTTGGAGAAGATCTGGTTCTCTGCCAACACTAGGAGGATGTAAAAGGATAATGGTTCTCTGTTAACACCAAGAGGTTGTGAAATGATGATGGTTCTTTACTAACACTTGGAGAGTGTTAAAGAATGATAGTTCTCTGTCGACACTTGGAAAGTGTGAAAGAGTAATAGTTCTCTACCGACACTTGGAGAGTGTGAAAGAATGATAGTACTCTGTCGCACCTAGGATTAGTGGAAGAGAGGTATTTGTTATAGGTTTCTCCGCCTTGCTGTGGGAGCAAAAGAAAAGTCACTTGGGTAATAATGCAAAACCTGAATAGGGAGTCTTCAGGGAGTGGACGTAGGTCTAGTTTGACGGAATCACTAAAAATTTTTATGTTTTTTTTTTCTTAAACAATTTTATTTTTCTGCAAATTTTTATTTTTGTGGTTGAAAAGTTTTTTATTTGAAAAAAAATATATTTTTAAAAAGTATTAAAATGATTTTCTATAAAATTTCTAAGAGGTTTTTTAAATTACAAATTCACCACCCCTCCTCTTGGTTACCTTTGGGACAATTACATTAGGTCTAACAATCTATACATATTTTAAGTGGTATTTGAGCTTGCTTTTGAAAATTAAGGTTTAGACAATTTTTTGAAAATGATCATGGATACTTTTAGAAACTGTAACACACGTGAAGGGTATTTGATCACTAGAACTCCATTGTTTGATAACATCCCTTTTGATTTTTGGAAAACACATATGTCTACTTTTCTTCAACCACTTGACTATAGTATGTGGATTTTCGTACAGGAAGGATATACTAGGCCAACTAGACTTAAAGATGGCATTAGAATTGAAACACCATTTGTTGACTGGACTGTATAAGAATAAATTTAGCTTAGTTATCAAATGCCAAATGTTTGAATAGTTTTTTCCGTACACTTAAATATGAAGACTATATGCGTGTCTCTACCTATAAAATTGGAAAAGAAATTTGAGATAGACTTTGTATCTCATATGAAGGGACTAGCAAAGTTAAATAATATAGATTTAATTTTTTGCTAAATAATTATAAACTATTTTGAATAAAACCAAATGAATCAATTATTTAAATGTATAAAAATTTCACTCAAATAGTCACCTCATTGTATGCTTTAGGTCAGGAACTATGAATGCTGAGAAAGTGAAAAATATACTTTATTGTTTGCCTACTATTTATGATATAAAGATCATTGCTATAACAAAATAAAAAAAAATTAACTATTTATTCTACTAACAATCTCTTGGATCACTAATTGCTTATGAATAAGGAGTGACTCAAACACAGTTTGATGCAGGAGAGAAGCAAAAGGGAAAGAACATAGCATTAAAAGTTGATGAATTAGATAGTGATCATTCTCAGCCTGGGAAAGAAGATGACATTACTTTGATGGTAAGGTAATTCAGGAGTTTTCTAAAAAGGAAGCAAAGGAAACATCAGTAGTGGAATAAATATAAGTTCTATAAAAATGTTAATGATTATAACAATATTATTTTCTATGAATGTAGGAAGCCTGATCACATCAATTCTGAATGCCTGAATCTTAAAGCCAATACTAATAAGAGGAAGGTGGAGGAGAAAACAAATGTGAGAAAGGGAAAGAGGAGATTATAGAGAGCATTTTGGGCAGACTCAGCTTCAGATTCCTTAGAAATAGAAGAAGAAAAACAAGTTACCAACTTGTGTTTGATGACCGATAAGCTTAATCAATCAAATAAAGATGAGGTATATAACTTAACCTATGAAAAGTTATTTGATGATTCTAAATAAATTCATATTGTATATAGAAAACGAAAAAAGATGCATGCTAGGTTGAATTTTGATTTCTTAGAATTACAAAAAGAGTATGGAATCCTTAAGAAAGATCATGCACAGATTGATAGAAATCACATGAAACTATTGGATGAGTTTGATGAATTGAACAGATAGCATGAACTATTGGAAACATCACACACAGAACTTAAAGAAATATTTTAAAACATTTATGGATAAATCTGATAGCATAGAGCATTATTTGAAAGTTTATAATGCTATGTTAGAAAGTGCAAACTTATTTTTTAAAACATAATTAAAAGCACTTGAGGAAAATAGAATTCCACCCACACTTGAAACTTTTTTTAATTATGATAAGAAAAAAAATTTAAAACCTAAGAAAAGAGAGTTTCAATCACGTTGATTGAAAAATCATTTTCTATGACTTAAATGTTTTTCTTATGGAATAATTGGCCATATATCTCATACTTGCACTATTTATAATAGATCATATCTAGTATGAAGACCAAAGATGCATAAAAAAAAGCATATCAAACATGCATTTAGATTAGCTTTTCCAAGAGGAGTTTGGGTTCTCAAAATTAATATTTAATTATCTTGTAGGAATGCTCTCATACAAGACCTCATGAGAACAATTGGTACCTAGATAGTAGATATTCTAAGCATATGACTAGAGACACTACATAATTCATATTATTGGAAGCTAAGAATAGAGGCAAGGTTATACTGGGAGACAATACCACTAGAAAAGTGGTTGGCGTAGGTATGATTGAAAACTTGAACATTTTTTCATTGAGAATATTTTACTTGTATAAGGCTTAAAGTATAATCTATTTAGTATTAGTCAACTATGTGATAAGGGTTATAGTGTAAATTTTTTTCCTACTAGCTGTATAATAAGTCAAAATGGAATTGATGTTTTGAATGGAATTAGGGTAAATAATGTGTATATGCTTAATTTGAAATATTTTAAATCTCCTAATGCTTTTTGTTTAAAATTAATTTTTGATGAATCATGATTATTGCATAGGATACTTTATCATGCTAGTAAGAAAAATATTAGAAATATTACCCAAAAAGAACTTTTTAGAGGATTACCAAAACTAATCTTTACTAAGGATCACCTGTGTGATGCATGTCAGTTAGCAAAAAAGGTGAAGTCTTCCTTTCATTCCATTAAGGATCTTAGAAAAAATAAATTATTAGAAATTATTCATATGGATCTTTTTGGACTAGTTAGTATTATAACTCTAGAAGGTAAAATATTTGGATTTTTTATTTTTAATGATTTTTCTAGATTTACTCGGGTTAAATTTTTATTTTATAAGAGTGAATCATTTAAGAAATTTAAAAGTTTTTCAACTTGGATTTAGAGAAAACTAGGATACGAGATTTTATCAATTGAAAGTGGTCATGGTGGTGAATTTGAAAATGAAAATTTTGAAGATTTTTTTAAATAGAAATGAATTGATCATAAATTTTTAGCACCTAGGACTCGACAGTATAATGGATTAGTCAAAAGAAAGAACAAAATATTACTTAAAGCTGCTAGAGCCATGTTGGCAGAATATTTACTTCCAAAATATTTTTGGGCTGAAGTGGTAAATTAGCTTGTTATATTTTGAATAGGGTGAATATTATATCTAAACTAAATAAGACACCCTATGAACTTCTTATGGAGAGAACACCAAATTTGACTTTTAACTGAACACAATGGTGAAAAATGATTCATGTAGCCAACCCCATGTAGTGGGACAAAGGTTTGTTATTATTATTGTATGTTTTTGAATGTAAGGTATTCATTCATAATAATGGGAAAACTCTATTAGAAAAAATTGATCCAAAATTTAATGAAAAAAATTTTAATGGATATTATAGTGTTAGAATATCTTATAAAGTTTTTAACAAGAGAACTTTGGTAGTTGAGTAAATCACACATGTTGTGTTTAATGAATCTAGCATTTCAAAAGAGGCAAGGTTGGAAAAGGATCATATTGAAAATAACTCCCAAAGAATTGAAAAGATAGATTTGGAATATAATGTAGAAAAAAAAAACAATTTGCCCAGAGAAATGAAATTTTCCAAGAATTATCCTAAGAAATTGATTTTAGGTGAACTTAGTGTGGGTTTTAAGACTAGTCATGGACTAACACAGAGGTGAACCATTCTTCCTTTATATCGATGATTGTACCCACAAATATAAATCAAGCACTTTTGGATGAATTTTGGATTTTTTCCATACAAGAATAGTTGAATCAATTTGTAAGAAATGATGTTTGGGAATTGATTAAAAGGTCAAAGGATCAAAGTGTTATTCGAACTAAGTGGATATTCAAAATAAAATGAATGATTTAGGAGTTTTGATCAGAAATAAGACAAGACTAGTGGCTATGGGGTATAATCAAATAGAAAGAATTTATTTTAAAGAGACTTTTGCCCCTGAAGCAAGACTTGAAGTAATTAAGGTTTTATTAGACTATGCATATTTTAAAGGTTTTAAATTATATCAAATGGATGTCAAGAGTATCTTTTTGAATGGGGTGATATAAGAAGATGTTTATGTTGAGAAATCTCTAGATTTTTAAAATTTTAAACTCCTTAATTATGTGTTTAAATTGAAAAAGGAATTGTATGGACTAAAACAAGCACCTAGGGTTTGCTTTGAGAGATTGAGTACTTTCCTATTAAACAGATCTTTTATGAAAGGAAGTACGGACACTACTATCTTTTTGACGAAGATAGGAGACGATATACTCATTATTCAAATATATGTTAATGACATCATATTTGGATTTACAAATTAAAATCTTTGTAATTATTTTTTAAAAATAATAAGTTGTGAATTTAAGATGACTTTAATGGGAGATTTTAGTTATTTTCTTAATTTTAGCATATAGAAAAATGAGAAAGGAACTCTTATTAGTCAGTTGAAGTATATTAAGGATATCCTAAAGAAATGTGAAATGGATAATGCTAAACTAGTGACTACACCCATGAGTTTCTCAGTTTAATTAGATAAGGACCCTAAGAAAAAAATCTATTTATCAAAAGAAATTTGGAGGTATAATTGGATCATTACTTTACTTGACTACTAGCAGACCAAATATAATATTCAGTGTTTATTTATTTACTAGATTTCAATCAGATCCAAAAGAATCACATTTGATAGTAGTAAAAAGAATTTTTGAGATATCTTTTGGGGACTCAAAACTTAGGGATTTGATATCCTAAGCACAACTCTTTGTTTAAAATTATTGGATATTCTAATTCAAATTTAGAAGGTTATAGGATTAATGGGAAAAGTATATATGGAACTTATCAATTCATAGGAAAATCTTTAATTTTTTGGTCCAATAGAAAGCAGAATTCAGTAGCCTTATCTACTGCTGAAGCAGAATAAATTACCTTAGGTAGTTATGTGGCATAAGTGGCACAATTCTAATTTTTTATTATAATACTAGAGTCATATGCAATTCAAAGAATCATTATATTCTAGAACCAAGCATATAGACATAAGGCATCACTTATTAGAGATCATATAGCTAAGGGAGAGATTAAATTGAATCGTGTTACTACAAAGAATCAACTTGTAGATATTTTCAAAAAACTATTGGCCCTTGACACTTAAAGCATCTTAAGAACTAGGTTAGGTGTGATTGATCTTAATGCTTAAATTAAACATTCTATAAACTTGATGAGTTGTAAATATGTGTCTGTTCAGTTTATCCTTTGAGATATCTTTTGGGGACTCAAAACTTAGGAATTTGATATCCTAAGCACAACTCTTTGTTTAAAATTATTTGATATTCTGATTCAAATTTTGAAGGTTATAGGATTAATGAGAAAGTATATATGGAACTTATCAATTCATAGGAAAATATTTAATTTTTTGGTCCAATAGAAAGCAGAATTCGGTAGCCTTATCTACTACTAAAGCAGAATAAATTACCTTAGGTAGTTATGTGGCAAAAGTTCTTTGATTGAAATAATAGTTTATTAATTTAAGATTTTTAATTGTCACAATTCTAATTTTTTCTTATAATGCTAGAGTCATATGCAATTTGAAGAATCATTATATTCTAGAACCAAGCATATAGACATAAGGCATCACTTTATTAGAGATCATATAGCTAAGGGAGAGATTAAATTGAATCATGTTACTACAAAAAATCAACTTGTAGATATTTTCAAAAAACTATTGGCCTTTGACACTTAAAGCATCTTAAGAACCAGGTTAGGTGTGATTGATCTTAATGCTTTAATTAAAAATTCTATAAACTTGATGTGCTGTAAATATGTGTCTGTTCAGTTTAGTCTTTGTGTAGAGAATGAAAATTTTCTCATAATCACCCCAAAGAATTAATTTTAGGTGAACCTAGTGCAGGTGTTTAAACTACGCATTCACTTAGAAAAGAAGTGAATCATTATGTCTTCATATCGATGATTGAACCCAACCCACTAATTAAAAGTTCGTTAGGGATGTTAGGCCCTATATGAATTGGCCCAAGGCTAATTACGAGAGATGTGAATTTATATTTTAAAAAATCATTCGATCAAAAGCACTAACCAAGATTCACCACATAAAAAACACAATGCAGAAATAATAAAGGAAAGAACATACCATATTTATAGTGATTCGGTCAAACCTTGACCTACGTCCACTCCTCAAAGGCACCCTCGGAGTATTGCACTTAAACTAAGTGTCTCTCCTTTAGCCCCCACAGCTAGACGGAGAAGCCCTTTCAAAATCACTTCCACTTCCCCGGTGCGGCAGAGTCGTCGAGTCCTTTGACACTAAAGAGATCTTCTACTTCTGTCAACTTCCCTCAAGACAAGCCTTAAATCTAACGGTATTAAGGTGCAAGCCTGGTGGAGCAACTGTGTTGAATCCTTCTCCACACTCCCTTGAGTCCCCCGTCACAGGATATTTTCTCTCTCTCAAGCTTCACTCATTCCACACTCCATTTCAAGCTCTCTCTTCAAGTTTTCCCCAAAAGAATGAAGATGCAATGGCTGTCAAAGACACTTCAAAAGTGCCTTATCAAAAGCTTAAATACAAGATCTCAAAACAAGCTCATTAATGCAACTTCTCGACTTTATCGTCCAGGCCGATAGGAATATCATCATGGCCGATCAGTTAAAAATAAGCTCAATCAATCGGGACGATTTGGGATGATCAGAAGAAAATTGGTTACAACGTGCAGACCGATACAATATCGTCCTGACCGATTAGTTCAAATTCGAGCACAATCATCCTGAACATCGTCTGGAATAGAGTCTGGATGATGTTATTCATCCAGGCCATCATCCTAGCCGATCCTGTGATGGGCCTGGCCAATATGATTATATAAATTAGCCTTAAATACTTTCCATAATTACTAGATTAATTTAGGCATAATTATGCTACATCATCCAGGGCGATGTATAGATTATCTTGGCCGATGTCCTAAAATAAAGAATACCTAAATTGACCATGGCGGCTGATTCTTTCTGATTTGAGCCTATCGTCCTAGCCAATACAAGGTCATCCAGGCCAATCAACTTATTGACGGCTGCCTTAATGAGGATGATGCCCTAATTAGGGTTTCTATTTTTTAATCGATCGTTCACACCTATATAAATATCATCCCGAATGATGTTACCAAAATTAGTAAACTCTAGGGAACAGATAGAGAATCTTCCAAGCTGTGTGTGTGCAAAGTTATATAGCATAAGGAGCCACACCAAATATAATAGACTCAAGAAAGGAAAAAAGGGTACAAACTGACTCAGACCTAGTCTACCCAATCTTGATCTGGTTCCAAATTATAGTCTGATCTTGAGGACCTAAAATGTTAGTAGATAAGGCAATCATATTGAAATAAGAGTGTTTTCTATCTTTAAAATCATAATTCATGAAAACAGATTCGTAATAATCTCCCCCTTTTTGATGATGGCAAACATTATAGGTTGAATTTGCAAAAAAGAAATCATGTTCTCCTAATCTCCCCCTCACTAGAATAAAACTTTTAAAAAATAAGGGAAATCAATTTTTTTTATTTTTAATTTTTGAAAGAAAAAAAATATAAATACAATAATACGTTCTCCCCCTTTGATATTATCAAAAAGAGAAGGGGTACGAAAGAAAATATTAAAAAAAATGAGAAAGTTACCTCTTAATTTTAATCAAAAACTTAGTAAGGAATGGATTCACAATGCATAATCCAGTAAACGTAAGAAATTCAGAAATTGTTAATCCAAACTCAATTTCTTTTAAAGGCTCAAAAACTTTTCAATCCAATATCTAAATCAGGGAATAAATTAGAAAAAGAAACCCTGATTTTTCAAAACTTCTTTCATAAAATATATCTAATAGAAGATTCATGCGAAAATTAGTGAATCAAAACATGATTTTAAAGATCAAGTACTGAAAATATCAAGGGTCTTCTTAAGCTTTAAGTAAACTCGAAAAAAGTACGCATACTCTTTGTGGGCTCATTTTATACCTCTTGTCAGTTTTTTAGCGCACTTTATGCATCTTTTACTTTTTGATACACTATGCGTATCTTTCTTAATTTGGTGTCATTGGCTATTTTTTCGATTTGGCATCATTGGCCAATTTTTTTTACTTTAGAATATGTTACCTTTCTAAAATTTTAAAAGCAAAAGTAAACTCATTCTATTAACAAATCAGTCTACTTGATTAAGAAAATTATGAGATGATTCAACAACTTGCAAAAGAATCCTATGCGATAGATAAAATGTAGGGAGATGAAAAGGTTCAGTTTCAAAATCCAATTTAAAATATGATAAAGATTTTAAATCAAAAGTATAATAACCTCTTTAGAAAATAGAGTTTGAGAGTCAAAATCATAAGTTTCCTTTCTTTGACTATTTTTAGAGAACTCAACCATAACTTACCTCAGAATTCAAGAAAAATAAAAGATAGACTTCTCATAAAAAAGATCTTCAAAAAAGTGATGTGTATATTAATTAGTGAAAACTTTACCAAAAAAACAACAATAATAAAAAAAATACAACGCTCAAGACGAAAAAGGAAAAAATAAATAAAGAAAACACTACAAAAAAAACAAAAACACAACACAAAACAAATAAGTAAGGCTTTTAAACACCATCCTGCTCCTGGTCTGATGCTTCAGAAACCAGGTATGCCTAGGAGATTTTTTGCTTTTCATTATTATCCTTCCTATAATTTGCTTTGAAAGTTCGTTAGGGATGTTAAGCCCTATAGAACTGGCCCAAGGCTAACAAGAAGAGAGGTGAGTTGGTAATAAAATTCTTTACACAAAGAAATAAAATCACAAACCAAATCACCACAACAAAGTGCAGAAATTAAATAAATGCGCAAGCAGTAAAAAGAAAAGAACACACCGGATTTATAGTGGTTTGCTCAAACCTTGACCTACGCCCACTCCTTGGAGGCACCCTCCAAGTATTGCACTACAAAAGTGTCTCTCCTTTAGTCCCCACAGCTAGGCGGAGAAGCCCTTACAAAATCACTTCCACCTTCCCCGGTGCGGCGGAGTCGCCGGGTCCTTTGACACCAAAAAGATCTTCTTCTTTGGTGAACTTACCTCGAGACAAGCCTTGAATCTGATGGTACTAAGGGGCGAGTTCGCTGGAGCAATCGTGTGCAATCCCCTCCACACTCCCTTGAGTTCCCCCCCTCACAAGATCTTCTCCCTCTCAAACTCCACCCTTTCCTCTATTCCTTTCAAGCTCTTTCTTCAAGTTTCCCCCACAAGAACGAAGCTACAATGGCTGCCAAAGACATTTACAAAGTGTCATGCCAAGCTTAAATAGAAGCTCTCAAAACAAGCTTATTAATGCAAGTTGCCGACATTATCGTCTAGGACGATAGGTATATCATCCTGGCCGATCAGTACAAATTTAGCTCATCAGCCAGGGAAGAATTGGGACGATCAGAAGGAAATTGGTTACATCGTCCTGGCCGATATCATGATCGTCCAGGCCGATTAGTTTAAAATTGATTTCAATCATCCTGATCATCGCCCTGATTTCAAGCTGTCCGATGTAGATCATCCAGGCCATCATCTCGACCGATCCTGTGATCATCTCGGATGATGTGATCGTATCAATCAACCATTAATGCTTTTCAAAGATACAAGATCAATTTAGGTATAATTGAGTTAGATCATCTTGGACGATAATAATATCGTCCTGGCCGATTTCCTAAAACAAAGAATTCCAAAACTGATTATGGCAGTTGATTCTTTCTTAGTTGAGCATATCGTCCTGGCCGATACAGGTATCGTCCAGGCTGATCTGTTTATGACGGCTGCCTTAATGAGGATGCCTGGATTAGGGTTTTTGATTTTGGACATATCATCCAGGATGATATAAATTTCGTCCCGGCCGATATTACCAAAAACAGAAATCTTATAGGGAACAATAAGAGATCTTCCAAGTTACAAACCAAGTGGTCCCACACCAAATACAACAGACTCAAGAAAGGAAAAAAGATTACAGACTGACTCAGACCTAGTCTACCCAATCTTGAGCTAGTTCCAAATTACAGTATGATCGTGTGGACCTGAAATGTTAGCACATAAGGAAATCGTAGAGAAATAAGAAATGTTTGCTATCATCAAAAATATAAACCATAGATCCACAACAATCTCCCCCTTTTGATGATGGTAAACAATTTCAATTTGAACTTTCAAAAAGTAAATACTCTTCCTAATCTCCCCCTCACTAGAATAAACCCTTTTAAAAAAAATAGGGGAGATAAAAAATATTTTTGTTATTTTTAATTTTTTGAAAGGAAAACAAAGATGCAAATTCAACATTTACATTCTCCCCCTTTGACATTATCAAAAAGAGAGGAGGCACAAATAAAAACTAAAACAAATAGAAGACAAAAACATTCTCTGATCTAGGAAAAAAATTCTTAAAATGAGAAAGTTACCTCTTGGTTTTAATCAAAATTGTATTAAAATCGGATTTGAGAACGCATAGCCCAGAAAAAGTAAGAAATTTATAATTTGATAATCCAAACTCAAGTTCTCGAAAAAGGCTCAAAAACTTTTTAATTCAAATCTAAATCATAAAATAAATTAGAGAAAGAAATAATCATTTTTTTAAAAACTCCTTCCATAAAATCTATCTAATAAAAGATCAATGCATGAATTTTTAAATCAAGAATCAAGATTTTCAAACTCAAGTATCGAAAGTATCAAGGGTTTTCTTAAGTTTTTTAAGAAGTACAGGAATGGTAAGCATTAACTTTGTGGGCTCATTTTATGCCTCTTGACAATTGGTTAGAGTACTGCGCATCTTTTGATACACTTTGTGTATTCTATATTTTCAATTTGGCATCTTTGCGCATCTTTTATTTTTGGCATCATTGGCCAATTTTTTGAATATGCTTCCTTTCTTAAATCTTAAAAACAAAGGAAAAACCATCTTAGTGATAAAATGAATTTCTTGATTAAGAAAATTATGAGTTAGATTCAAAAAGCTGCAAAAGATTCCTATGCGATAAATAAAACGTAGGGAGGAAAAAAAATTGTTTCAAAAACCAATTTAAAAGATGAAAAAATTTTTAAATCAAAAGTAGGATAAACTCTTTAAGAAAATAGAGATTGAGAAAAAAAATAATGAGTTTCCTTCCTTCGAATGTTTTAGAGAAGTCAAACACAACTTACCAAAGATTTCAAAAAAAAAAGGAAGTAGATTTTTCATTTTAGAAAAGTGAATGTGTGTGTAGATCAGAGAAAAAACTTTCACGAAAATAAAAATTTCAAAGAATAAACAAAAACAAAAAAATAAAAAAGAAAAACACAAAAACATGAAAACAACACAAAAAAACACGAAAGGCTCTTAACCATTATCTCTCTCCTGGTCCGATGCTTCAGAGACTAGATCTGCCCATGAGATTTTTTGCCTTTCATTATTTTCCTAGTTTAAATTTTGCTTCGCCTTTCCCTTTTCTTTCGTAGGAAGAATTCTTAAATTAGGGCACTGATTTTTTATATGTCCAGGCTTCCTACATCAAAAGCAAACAATGTTAGAAAAAATATGGACATCCTTGCCACTTTTATCTTTTTTCCACTTTTGCTTATGCTTTGGTGAGCTTTGTGATTTACTTGACAAGTCATTGCATTCGTCACCAACTAAGCTTCTTCTTTCCGTATCTTCAGCTTTTAGAACGATTCTTTCACCTGCATCCAAAAGTCTTTGACCCAAACTTTGCTCGTAGGCAATGAGTGAGCCAATCAAGTTATTAATATAATAATCATTCAAATCTTTTGATTCACAAATAGCAAGAACTTTGGCATCAAATTTTTCAAGTAAACAACGAAGAATTTTATTGACTTTTTCAAAATTTGAAAAATCTTTTCCTAAAGCATGTAAGGAGTTTACAATTTGAATGAATCTGGTATACATGTCTAAGATCGTTTCAAATGGTTTCATAGAAAATAATTCAAAATCATGCATTAACAAATTCAACTTGGATTGCTTGATTTCACTAGTGCCTTCGTATATGGTGTGCAAGTTATCCCAAACTTCCTTACTGGTAGTGCACGTGGATATTAACATAAAATCATCAGAATTTAAAACACAGAAAAAGAAATTTAAAGACTTTGCATTCAGTTGAGCATTAAGTTGTTCTTCCCTGTTCCATTGATTAAAAGGAATATCAGTTTTAACTCCATCTAGGACGATAGGTATATCATCCTGGCCGATCAGTACAAATTTAGCTCATCAGCCCGGGACGAATTGGGACAATCAGAAGAAAATTGGTTACATCGTCCAGGCCGATTAGTTCAAGCTGTCCGATGTTGATCATCCAGGCCATCGTCCCGGCCGATCCTGCGATCGTCCCGGACGATGTGATCGTATCAATCAACCATTAATGCTTTCCAAAGATACCAGATCAATTTAGGCATAATTGAGTTTGATCGTCCTGAACGATAATAATATCATCCTGGCCGATTTCCTAAAACAAAGAATTCCAAAATTAATTATGGCGGTTAATTCTTTCTGAGTTGAGCATATCATCCGGGCCGATACAGGTATCGTCCAGGCCGATCTATTTATGACGGCTGCCTTAATGAGGATGCCTTGATTAGGGTTTTCGATTTTTGACATATCGTCCTGGCCGATATTACCAAAAACAGAAATCTTATAGGGAACAACATGAGATCTTCCAAGTTACAAACCAACTGGTCCCACACCAAATACAACAGACTCAAGAAAGGAAAAAAGATTACAGATTGACACAGGCCTAGTCTACCCAATCTTGAGCTGGTTTCAAATTTCAGTCTGATCGTGTGGACCTGAAAGGTTAGCACATAAGGCAATCATAGAGAAATAAGATGTTGCAAACCTATTTTCATGTCTTATGTTTTTATGATTGACAAACACTTTTTCTCTTGGACTACTTTTTGCTTCTAACTTTTCAAGAATCGAAGATCGGACGATCAAGAAGAAGCCAGTTCAGGATTGTGTAGGGTTAGGGGTTGAGTCAGTCTGTACTTTTGTTTTTTATCTTTTGAGTCTACTTGTAATGGTCAAAGAGACTGATGCTAAGTAACCCTACACACACACACTTGAGAGAATTAGAATTTCTATTTTTGCTCATATCGGCCAGGATGATATTTTACATCGTCCTGGATGATCAGGCTTAAAACAGAAAGTCTAAATAAGGATTCTTAATTAAGGCAGCCGTCATTAACATATTGGCCTGGACGATACGTATATCGGCCAGGACAATAAGCTCAAAATAGAAAGAAGTAACCGCCATAGATAATTAAGGTATACTGTATTTTTATATTATCGGCCAGGACAATCACGGATCGACCTGGATGAAATTATCAAATTATGCCTTAATTGATGAGGAAATCAAGGGAGTAATTAAGGATGATTGATACGATCATATCGTCTTGGACGATTGCAGGATCGGCTAGGATGAGCCAGTCAAAAATCTTAAGTTACTTCAGGACGATAAATATCGGCCAGCTCAAAAATAGGGCGATGCTCAGGACGGTTTTTCTCTGATTTGAACTGATCGGCCAGGACGATCGTGCGATCGGCCGGGACGATCATGACAAATTTCAATCGTCTAGGAGTCCATCCAGGGCGATGCTCTGGCCGATCTGATGGAATTTGTACTGATCGTCCAGGCCGATGTCCATATCAGCCTGAACGATAAAGTTGGCTACTTA